>NW_009704907.1:18487-102632 GCF_000703405.1 Apaloderma vittatum
AACCCAAGATGTTTCAGGTTGATGCTGTAATTGCTCTGGACTGAGATTCTGCTGCTAGAGGAATTCACCCACCCCTCTCCTGCT
Source organism: Apaloderma vittatum (assembly GCF_000703405.1). NCBI lineage: Eukaryota > Metazoa > Chordata > Aves > Trogoniformes > Trogonidae > Apaloderma > Apaloderma vittatum. Next base: position 18,572 of record NW_009704907.1, read on the forward strand.
CATCCCGAAAAGCCAGAGTAGACAAAGAAAGAGTTTGCTGCAAGAGCAAAGGTGGATCTAGCAGGGCGTGTAGACTTGGTTGAATGATTTCTTCACGGTAGTAAAGTGGACACTGTTATCTACTGCTCACATGTACTTTCTTCACTTTATGTTTTTCTCTTGACTTTTACAAAATTGGAGTTTCTTAGATAAATTATCATTTTAGAGAAGCGTTTATGTGGAAGAATGTGTCTAGGGATGGGCCCACTGGCAGCAGGAGCTTCCTCCTCGACTCTTCCAGTGAAGTTTTGTTCTAAGCTGCCCAAATGAAGCCATTATTCAAAAGTAAAAATGTTCTGTTCTATTTCTTGTTTTCATTCTTTTGTGCATCTGGGGACTAAACTGCTGTGAAAAAGAGCCCATTCTCACAGGATGTCTTGCCTAATTTTGCAGACGAGAGGTTCAGCTATTCCAATTACAATGAGATAAGAATCAGAAATGTTGGGATCACATCCATCCTGAGTTGAACTCCGAGTCTTCCAAAATCCATCCATCATTATTTTTCCCTTTATTTCTGTCTTCAGTAATACAAACAAAGAATTAACAGAGAAGACAAGGAGGTTTGTGTATTATAAACCGTAATGGATGAGTTTCCTTCTTACCTGAGTTTCTTTAGTTTAAAGTAAAGGTCCCTGTGAGTGGAATTCCTTTTTCATTTTCATTCTTTCTGCCTGTTCGACTGCCGCTCATCAGCAGAAGTTTTGCCTTTCATATGAAGTCAGTCACGGTACAAAGTCTCATAGTTTACATGCAGAGTACTGCTAGAACAAGCCTGATGGCTGTCACAGGGCGGGTGAGCCAGGCTGCTAAGCCCAGATTTGAAGTCCTGGCCCCTGTGGGGTGTTGAGATATTCCCAGATAGATGCAAATAGGGCATTTAATGGAGGGACTCCACTCACTGCCACATTTCTGCATCTCTCTGTATCGCACGGTGCCACACAAGACTGACTGCTGGGGCGGAGTAAGAGGCAAGCCTTCTGCCATGGGAAGAGGACAGCGAAGTCCTCTAGCAACCCAGCCTCTAGCATCAGACTCATCTCAGGTCCTCACCTCTACACCAAGGGTGCGCCTAAGGTGCTGGAGGCAGCCTCCTGGGGCAAGACATCCCGCTGGTGTCATCTCGGTTTCTTGAGGCACCTCCCCTGCAACCACTGTATCTGCCACGCATAGGATGAGCACATGGAACTACATACAAAGGTCTCTCTCTGCCCCTTCGTTTACTTTGTTCCTCATAGGTCCCCCCAGTACATTCACAATTAGTGAACTCGGAGGCCCTCTTTGGGCTACAGTCTGAGCAAACAACACAGGGAAAATAAACTTGGTTTGTGTTCTCGCCTGACCTTGGCCTGAACCTGAGAAAGTGAATGCCCCTATCACACCAACATGTGTCTGTAGAAGTACAGTAAACACAAACGAGGGTCACTGGCCCTGTCTGTCAGACAGTCCCAGGCCAGGAGTCTAGAGTTTCGGGCTGTCCGCCCAAGTACTTGTTAATAAATGTCCATTCTTAGTCTGTAAAGGAATGTAGACAGGGCATCCTGCCCTACAAAACATAGAATAAAACAGAAGGAGAGTCTCGGTCATCACGCAGAGCTCTGGTGCTGGTCTCCATATCCAGCAGTCTCTTCCTACTGCACTTACGCTGCTGGTTTGGGACTTGGCCGGGGGAAATACGCACTCGTACACCATGGGTTCTCCGCCGCTGGCTGTAAGCGTAGCTGCCTGCCCCTAACCCCAAGAACATCAGTCCTTGGGAAGTCAGTCAGTACATCTGTGGGCTTCCTCCTCAATATCTGGAGGATGCAGAGACATGGCAGAGCCTGGGCTATGAGACAGGAGAACCCGGATCACGCGTGAAGGGGTTGCATTGCTTCTAGGGCTGGGCAGTACTTTGCCCGTACATCTTCACGCTCCCAGTGGAGTCAATCAGAGGCAGGTGAGGGGGATGACAGACTCATTAGTGCCTTTTCTAGTCATTTCACCCTTTTGTTCTTCTCTGGAGATGTCCTACACAACTCAGGTGAAGTTGCTGCAGACCTTGGCGGCCACCCACAGATTCTGCACTCGATGGTGGCACCTCGTTCTCTACTAGAAGGCAATGAGGACAACCCCTTGAGTTCCCAGCCCTGGTTAGGCAAGGCCTCCGCAAAGAGGGTGACGCTGCGCCGCGCGTCACTCCGCTCTCTGGACAAACCCAGACTTCTTGAGCACATGGTGTTTGCCAACAGCAGCCTAATCTGAGTCCGTAAACATCAAGTTTTTTGCTCTAGATCTTGTGCAAGCATGATGTGTCCCCAGATAAACATTACTGTGCTTCCAGACTCATTCCTTTCTGTTTTCTCTACCAGTGGTATTTCAAAGCTTTATTCCAGAGATTTACCTTGCTGTCCAATTTGAGACAGCCCAGGCACTGCTGGAGAAAAGCTCATGAGGTTTCCTGATCTTCCATGCAGGGATCTTTCAGGGTGACCACAACTGAACTTCATGAACCCGTTAATGTGGACAGTCAAGGACAGACTGTATGTGTGTTGCTGCGGAAAGTCTCTTCCTCCCCACCCACAAAAGTAACCAACATGTAAACCTAGTGAAAGTCACCCTACTTAGGACTAAAAGTTATTAAAGTTAGGACATTATTGTATTGTACAAAGGACAGAGGGGTAACAGCCTTCCGGATAGAAAACTCCAAGCAGTGGAAAGGACAGCAGGTAAATAGAGTAATACGATTTGCATGGGCTTCATTGTGAATTGAAGTTTGCTCACGGGTGTCAATAAAGGGGATGTTGAGAAACAGTTCTGAAGGGAGAGGTAAGCCTGTGGGGAAAGGTGGAGCTGGTAATCCTTGTGGCTTAGCTTCCATGCCCAGCATCCTTATTTTTGCATCACATTTATGCTATTTAATCTTCAGCAGATATTTCTACAGCTTCCATTCTCATGCTGTCCAGTTCTCAATCTTTTTAAAAAGTGCCTTGGTATGAAGAGAGAGGAGCGGCAGGAAGGGAGGATGAGGGGAAACAGCTGATGAAGTCACCGTGGTTTGTGTACGTATCGCCCCGCAAAGCCGAGCGCGAAAGCTGCCCGCCCTCACCTGACCCCAGCTCCTCTTGGACGCTGGGCTTTTCTAGAGAATTCTGCCACATGCTCTGACTGCGTGGATTATCCCTATAGCTATAAATTAACATGCAAATAAAAAAAAATAAATGCTCGACTCTTTTTATAGCCGCCTAATTCTGTGTCCTCGAGGCTTCAGACTCCCTTGGTTCAGCTTCGAGCGTGTCTGCGGAGTAACCTTGGAGGGTGCACTTAGCTACCGCCAGCTGAGGGAGGGTTTTATAGATCCTAAAATAATTACAGCATCAGTGAGTCTAGTTGTATAATTTCTTGGCAATATACTAATTAAAACTAGATATTTACACACAGCGCTTATTTAAACTTAAGACTTACTGAAAAGAACCTGCATACTTAGAATAACTATATATCATGGCTTTATCGAGGACCATGTTTTTCATGCAGATTGAATTCTGGAGCGCTGTTATTAACATAAATGAGCCCACGGCTTTATGTTCAGGACTGAATACATCCAGGGCATCTGAATCATCCTGGTATTTCATTTCACTGTTTAAAATTATATTTTAAATACTCCTTTTTTTTTTTTTAACATGCTGTATTATGGCAATTAGGAATTGCTCTGTGTTTACTAGGAACAGAGTCCAGCAGAGCTGAGTGTTTAATGTGATGAATAGCGTTAGGAGCTCAAAGAAAAGTCAGATGCGTGTTGCCACTTATCAAAGCTGTGCTGCTGCTCAGAATGACTGTTCGTGATACTCGTTTCATGATAAACTTACTCAGAACGTGATGTTACTGGGAAAAAAATGATCCACTCTGAGAAACACGCAGGTGACACAGTTGAGTCAGCAGCTTGCAACAGTGACACAGGCTTACGGTTTTAAAAATCCCCACTGAACTTTTGTCTTCTGCGTGCGTATATCGTAGCCCTAAAATCAGTTGCCGCAAAAGCGTCCTGTTTCTTGTATTCACTTGGTAGCTGCTTAAACTAACAAAAATCTTCCCACTACCCTGATGAAGAGGGAAATTTCTGGGCTTAGCAGTCTTGAAAGTCAGAAAACTTTCCTCTTTCATAACTAATTCACCGTATAAATGTTAGTGTCTCCAGTGACCACTGATACCTCCGGGGAAACACTAAACATGGACAAATAACAGACCACTGTGGAAATCAGAAAATCCTACCTCCCGTACGAGAGGGTTTAATTATCGAAGTCGCGAGCATTTCCCCGTGCACAAGCGTCTCGAGTGGAAAGTACCTCATGCTGTGTTTGAAATATCAACTGGGTTTAAAAGAAGGCTTTGTGCTTTGCCACGGACCTTTCTTAGCCTCCTGCAGATGGTCCCTATTGCTGAAAAGAGACATGACTTGTGAGACGGGCGGACCTCCGCGCCGCTTTTTTGTGCTGCTCTAATCCTACTTTACACCCATAAAGGGCTTCAGTCCTTAAGCCCTTACCCTTTTTCTCCTAAATATTAAAATTATTTTCCTGAGTGTCATACCGTATTAAAGCAGAATGAAAATGGGTTTAACAATTGCTGGCATGGGGCTTCTGTACAGCATGTGTGTCACAAATCATGTCACTTTTCAGCAATAGGGCTGCTGCCAGCGGGAGGCTCAGAAATGCTCATGTTAATCAAAAATTTTAATTTCAAATCAAATTGACAGTTTACACATGGTGAGAAATGCTTCTCACCATGTGATATTTCAGTATGCTACACTGGGCAAAATGGGTGCACTTTCCTGTTAAGGATTTTGACTGCAGTATCTGCAAATTTATGGGTTTCAGTGTATTGGGTATGGTGAGTAGTTGATCTAAGGGAGCCCCTTGGAGAATAGGAGACAGAAGGGTTTTCATGCAGCCTGGCACTGGTGAGCCGCTGTTGGCACATGCTGCTGGAGAAATGACAGGTATTCAATAAACATCACTATGGTTAAGAGGAAGATTTAAAGGAGGGAGGGGCTGCAGTGCTATAAACAGGATTTGAAACAAATGTGCTTATTTCAGCCCGTGATTAGGCTGAATACCTAAGTATTCCACACCAGTTTTGAAATATCCTTACATTTATTTTCACGCGGATGTTCTTCACACGGCGTCAACAATAATATTTATGGCATTAATGCTGTAGCTAAATTCCAGTTGGAAATAGTGTAAAATGCAAGTAAAGTTGGCATGTACCGGGGCGCACCTGGTCAGTGCGAAGACCAGAACGTGGCTACGTGTCAGCCTTACAGCTCCTACGAGCCCGTACTTCTGCCAGCTGCTTCCTAGAAGTCAGCAGACAAAATTCAGGAGGCAAAATTTCGGTTGATACTTGAATAAGAGAAGCAAGGAGAGTCGATGGAGCGTGTGTGACTGGCCCCAGGCAAACAAGTCATAGAAACTGATGTTTTCAGGCCATACCAGTAAAAAGATGCTGGCATGAAAAAATGACCAGCTGAAAAGAAATTATCCTCACATTATTCTCTTTAGGAAGTTTTTCAGGGAAGGGAGGGGGGGTGGTGGCGTGGGTCCTGAGGTTATTGTGATGCCTAGCTCGTGGCATTGGGCTTTTCGTTTTACAAAGGCCTGGCAGGGAGAGAAGAACAGGGACAACAGTCCCCTCCCGTATTTATCATTCTCCTGTGAAGGCGGGTGGGTGCCTGGTGCTGGGAGCACCTGTGCCCTGATGTCCCCGCGAGGCTCAGGGAAACCGGAGGGTTTCTCTGGGCTCATTTCGGATACCGAATTGTGCCTCGAACCATGAACCCAAACTGGCAACATCACTGCAGACCTTGGAGATCACAGCTGTCATTGCTCTTGTAACCAGGGTTGATATAAAAATATGGAGATAAATAACTCCTTCATATTATTATTTTCAGGGAGGCAGGCTTTTCTTTTTATTAGTGTTTTTATTGTTGGATGCCATAAATATTCCAGAATTATTATCCCAGAGTAGATTTCATCTCATTTACTTCGAAAGGCTTTTGAGGAGGCACATTATTTTATAAGCTGCCAAATGAGTATGACCATTTATAATGATTTTTTTCTTCTTTTCTCTGATATTCGCTTTTTGGACCGAGGACCTGAAACAGAAATATGCTAATTTAAGACATCTGTTGTTTTTCAAGCTATAGGCCTTTATCTGTATTAATGCAATTTATTTATCAAATTGGGTATATGGTAGAGAGGGAGATTCTCAATTTTTATCGTTATATCAAAAAACTGTACTTAACTGATTTCTTGCCCACATGAGTACCGAAAAGTACCTTACAACCTTAGGAGTCATCAGAAATGGAAAAAAAACAACCCGCAACAGACCTCTTGGAATGGTTTCCGTTGTGCAAGGTCCTTAACATGAACTTGAAGGGCTTTCAATGTTTCAAGAAGACCTTTGTCTTTCAAAGAAAGGAACTATCCCTGTGCCCTCCACTTGGCCAAAACCTGACATGATTGATTCCAATCTATGATCGGTTCATTAATGCCAATAAGTTGCCATTAATTCCACTATCTCTGCGCTTAAACACAAAATGAGCTGAAGCTGTTAAAAGCTGAAGCCGCTGTGGACCCGGGCGGCATCAGGCTCTTGGTGACACGGCCAGCCTGATGCCACATTTGCTCCGGTCTACATTTATTAATTCGCTAGCCACCCCCTGGAGCTCGATATGAAATGTATTGAAATAATAATTAGGCATCTTTATTGTTATTATTATTAAAGATTCTCAAATGCTGTGAGTGCGAAAGGCAGAGCGCAGCGAGACGTCACCCATGTGTTCCGTTTGGATTCACTGCTGGAGAATGCCAGTCGTGGTGGGGCGGGTGGGTTCCCCAGTGAAGGCGTGAGAGTCTTCTCCAAGCCACCTCCCAGCACCTTCGGATGTTGTTTCCCAATGGCCACCAAGAGTTTAGTACCCATATGGAGTTTATTACCCATATGAGCGCTGCTGTCAGAAGCGCACCCACGACAACTAGTAGCGCTTCCCAATTCTGCTGCGGGCTCAGTACCGACTTTTTAGCTAAAACCCCCAAAAGGCAAATCATTTGCCAGCGGTTTTGCATATTGGGAAGGGTTAACAAAACTTTCATTATCACACTCTATTAAGCCAGGACCAGGAAACAATTTCTAATCAACACTCAGATCTGGGCAGGGATTGTGCAGTCTTTTGTAGGAGGCCTCAGATCTGTGTTCTCTATTCTCACATGCTCACTTCCAGCTGTTGTCATTGAAATCCCACATAATCTCCCCGGGTCAAAGGGCAGTCATCCATGACTGCCGCTGTTAGGAGGTTATGCTGATTTCTGTTGTCAAATATTGGCCCTTTTCTCTTTCAATCACTCCCATTCTACTTTTTTTAACAAGAAAGATCCAGCCTAGAATTGTATTACATGACTTTAAAGTCTTAAAAGTGTTCCTCTATTGTACTAACACGACATGCCCTGGACGGTCTAATCCATCCTGCTATGGGCCACAAAGAAAGTTCCGGTGTTTCTTAAAACCTCAGCCAAAGGCAGGTAGGCAAGCTGGAGAAAATAACGGTGTGTGTGACCTGTGGCCTGGCGGTTATTTCGTAAGAAGATGTGTGGTTTGTCCAAGGTGAGCTACTGTTGTGGCCTTAAAACCGAATTGGAAATAACCGACAGAAAGAGAAGTGGGAGCATTTGTCAGGGAACGAGAGGGTTTCTGTAGGGTTTCTGTATCACCTTTAATGTTTAATACCTTGCTTAACTCTTCTACAAAAAGTCCATGCAGTAAGAATGTGGTCGAATGTAGCATTAAAGGCTTATTGTTTACAAATTTGGGGAAGGCATTTTGTACAAAGCAGTTAAAACGAGTCCACTGTGCCAGCTCTGGAGATGGTGCTTGGGGTCCGTCGGTCACTGCAGATTTCATGCAACATTTCCCTGTGCAGGTGCCGGAGCCCTGGCCCAGGCTGCCCAGAGAGGGTGTGGAGCCTCCTGCTCTGGAGACTTTCAAACCCACCTGGACGCGTTCCTGTGCAGCTGTGCGGGGTGACCCTGCTCTGGCAGGGGGTGGCACTGGGTGATCTCTAGAGGTCCCTTCCAACCCCAACATTCCGTGATTCTGTGACTATTCCGGCCTGTTTATAGCTCCCTCAGGCTGACTTCCATCCGAATGGGAGAGCCGTCCCCTTGGGCAGAGTGGGTAGATGGTCTCTGATCTCCATGGTATTTTTAGATACGACGTTAGTATATACACCTTGGCCTCGTGGATCTGGCTTTTCATTACGAGCATGGAATAGTGACCAATTATTTTGGAGGGGTGAGAGATTCTGCTGTTTCCCCATGCAGGGCGAGAACTTGGGCAGTGGCTGGTCTGAGCCTGGAGTTTGCCCTGGAGATGGACGCTTCCCAGAAGCGAGGTGGCCCGTCCTCCTGTGCCAGCCTGCCCGCAGGACCCCGTGTCTGTGCAGAAGGATGGTTTTCCAGGGAGGAAAACCAGGGGGGCTGCCACGACTGGGTCAGCCTGAGCTTAATAAGCTCACCTTCCAATTAAGCAGAGTGGAAATGTTATGAAGGTCTTGACTGAAACGTGTGGATTCGGGCCTTGCGTTTTTGCTGGAGAACGGAGATTAGGACTAACTCGGTCTCTCCCGTCCTCCTCAGGCAGTGCAGCCGCGGAATAACTAATCTTTTGGGAGTCCTCGGGGTGATCCGGGTTCCCTCTGATAACATCCCCGCTCTCAAGGCCTGCGTGTACTGTGTGATATGGACATTAATTTTCTAATCGATATTATTGCTCCACATTGTTTGTGAAACATGGGATTATCTAGAGAGAGGATAAACCCAAAAGGAATCGAGTTGCACTTTGAGCAGAGAGGGCTTTTCTTTTAATCAGGCATTTGGTTAAGATAATAGGCTTGAGACCCTAATTGATTATTACTATTTTAAGGTTTTAAGATGGCTATGTATAGTGAGATGCTAAACATGAAAAAGGCTTTAGAAATGGCTTCGGTGCTAGTTTGGGGGGACTTGTGTAATTTCAAAACACGGAGAAAGAATCAAAATCTCCGAAAAAGCTGTTCTCCAAAGCTTGATACTTTGTCACATGGGCTGTAGCGGAAAAGAAATAACTTAATTTGGATTTTTTCATCTTCAGAGAAGTAACTCGCTCCCGGTTTTATTTAAGCTTGGATTTCAGGAAATGAGCTGTAGCTCTCTTTAGAAAATACCGTGTATATTTATGGTGCAATCTAACTATTTTATCATAAACATAATACTGTTGGATTACACAAGGAAGCCTGCTAATTAAATAACAATAATACCTTGAGCACCTTGAAAACATCTTCTGATATTCAATTAAGGAACAATAACCCGATGAACTTTAACCTATAGACCATATTCAGACTTTCTACATAAAAGTAATTGCATCAGTCATGATTTTCTCAAGCTACAACACAAGCTCTTGATTGGTAGCTCAACGTCTGAGACTCCTTTTTACAGCATTAATTGGGAAAGCAGACAATACTCTCCCTGTAGACTAGATTTTAGGACGAAGGTTAGTTGCCTTTGTACACGTTTACTCATTGAAATAGGAATGTTTGCTTAATAATTCAAAACAAATAGCATTAGACAACAAGCCCTAATCCTGATTTCTTCTCTGCCAGTGTAAATGAGGAGAAAATTAGGTGAAACTCTATTTGAAGAGTGTAGAAAGACTTGTTTAAAACTTCTTTGAGATCGGAATTAGGCTGCAGCAATTCAAGCCTTTTCTTCTGGCTTCTTTACTGGGATCTAAAAGAACAATATGGAAATTGCATTATGAATTTTCTCCCCAATTAAAGCACTCATCAAGTTATGGGAAGATGTTTTTCATGTGGTACTTGTGGCAGCAGTGCTGCATCGCATTTGTACACCACACCAAACGTGTGACTGGGTGGTGGCAAGTTATTTATTAGTTAGTATCCTGATCTGCTTTATTCAATTTGGGCTTACTAGCCTGTTTTTTTTTGCCCTTGGGGGGAAACACGATCATCCTCGTGAGGTCTTGTGTAACGACCTAACTCCTACTGCACCTAGGCTTGGGTTGAAGGACTGATTTGACAATATATTTAAATGCCTGCTTAACTTTGTCAGCCCGTCTTTATTTGGCAGGGTAAATAAGCATGTGCTTTACTCAAGCATGTGATGAAAATTAAGCACGTGCTCTAACTGCTTTGCTGAGTCAGGACCTGCCTTGGCCAGCCAGGTGTCTTAATTTCTACCCAGAATTTCAGTGAATGAGCTCTGTTAGTTTTTTATGAAGTGAGTGAAAATTTTCTCATCCTCATTTTGAACACCTGCTTTGCCACCAAAATGAGGCTGTTGCACAAAGCTGCGGAGATAACTCGGTCATATACAGCAACTTCGGTGTCCTGTCTTTGGGACATTTAGCAAAAGTATCACTGTGCACATATTTCAGTAAAGTGCCCTATGAAAAGTAAATCTTGCACTCTTTCAAGATGCTTAATCATCTTTTCAGTAAAGGGGCTCATTAATTCTAACATCTGCATACATAATTGCTTGACTTTACCTATTTTTTTCTCGTTCAGAATTAAGTGCAACAGCCAAGCTGATAGATCTTTGCGTTTTGACCCCCGTTAATAGGCGCAAAATGTTTACTTTGCATTATTTTGTCAGTCCTGCTATTTGCCAGTGATTCTTCTTTCACATGCCTGGCCTCTTTGTCCTGTTTCTCTCATTTTCTTGTTGCACCGTTATCGCAGCTCAGCATAAGCTGCGGTCTGAGGCCCAGATTTTGAAATGTGAGCCATCCAGGCAAACCTTTAAACTTTCATGGAGTTCTACTGAACTGCGAATTCATGGACTGACCGTGCCTCGAGATGAGTTCGAGATACAGCTGGAAGCTGAGGGCATTGCTTTTATGGGTATCAAGATATTACTAATGATTGGCAAGACGAGCCCCCTGATTTCCTAATGTTTCTAAGTAAATAACAAATTGGGAAAATTGTGAAATTCACCTCCCATTTGTGAAATGTTTATTTTCAGTGCTGAAGGATGAAAATCTAAGCGCTCTCATTGACATGCTGTTGTTTAATGATTGCTGGTACACGGGCACGCATAAGAAATATTTCTCCAGAAGTAAGTGGACATTTCGAGTACACTCAGCCAAATAATAATAATGAAGTTAGCAAGCCCAGGCTAACTTATTGAACTTTCCTCATGCCCTGCAGGATGCTGAGAGCTAGAATGTATTTTAAACTGATTTCTGGCACTTTCATTTCTGGTTTGCTCGGTTAAGGCAACACCGAGTGACAATCCCATTTTTCTTGGATAGTCACAAAGGGCTCTAGCCTTACCCTCAAAAAATCAGCCAAATGTCCTAGCGCAGCTGCAGTTCCTGTATTTAAATTTCGCCTTCGCTCTCAGCGCGGTGGGAACGTGGCTGGGAAACGCGAGTGGACGTGGACACCAGAGCAGAGCCGGTGTGGGGCGCTCTGAAAAAAACACCACGTGGTAGATGTTGGTGGCGTTGCTGAATGCACTTCTGGAAGCTGCTCAGCTACCACCGTGGTGAGCACAGTGTGAGGAGTTACACAGCAGAGCCTGGCTTCCCCGCGAAGGGCTCGGCGGAGTAGTAAGCGTCCTGGCCCCAATCCAGCAAGGCACTTAAGCATATGCTTAATTTTAGGCACATGAGTGGTTTCAGTGAAGACCTAAGAGAATTATTTTTAATTCACAGATCATTTAATTCAATAGGCAGGTCTGCTGCAGCATATGAAAAGTAGATCTTCATATTAAAAATACTTGGGAAATTGTCGACGGGCAACCGTTGAGTGTGGCGGGCGACTATTTCTAAAGTGCAGAATGACGCTGTCGTCACCTTTGTTAGAGGAAAATACAAAGCAGGTCAGGCAAAAGCTTTTACAATTGTCTGAGTGCTATTTCTAAGCAGAAAATAAGGAAAAATAAGAGCTTGTAAGAACATTTCTTTCATTTGAAGTAGAGAAAAATTCATTCTCGTGATGTAAATAAAAACCTTGTTTGCAGATTGAGGAATTTGTTTGTGTTGCGTTTCAGCATCAATTTCAATATTTTATAGTGCATTTATCTACAGCTGGAGCATGACAGATTTGTGTATATTTATATGTTTGTGTACATAATACATATGTATACACACATACACAAGGATGCCCAAAGATATACATATACACAGTTTGAAAACTCATCATTATTGCTGAAGTATAAAAACATGCCTGATGTAGAAACTTGTCTCGAGTCTGTTAGCTTAGCGTCTGCGTTCATCTGGCACCGTAGGATCCTCACAGAAACGAGCAAGTTCTTCTGTGTGGGAGCAGAATTCGCTGAGTTCTTGGCTTGACTCGAACGGCTGACCTCTCTCCAGATCTCTCCCAAACCTCTCCCTGACACGTCACCCTCTGTGGTCCCACACACGAGGTGCATTTCTTCCGCTCCCCATAGAAATATAATGGGGATATGTTGTGTTTTTGGTTTTTTAAACAACCCCAAAAGAAAGCCGGGGATAAAAACGTGCAGCTTGCGTTAGTCCTCTTGCTCTGGTTGCTCCAGGAAGGTGCACAGGTATTGCTGGGATGAGCGTGGGGTAGGGTCGAATATCCCCAACATAGGGATATCGTAGCGGATCTGACAAACAATTAATGAAAGACCAGATGGTGCCCCTGCAAAACATTCGATAATATACGCGTGCGTGCGCTGGAATCGGTGACTCTAAGTAGGACAGCCTAAAAAGGTATGCCACTTATCCTGTGGGCAAGCAGGACTTTACAGTTCTTTTAATAATCTCTTTATCCTGAGATTTCTCCTTTGACCCTGGTTTCAGAAGCGGGAGGTCAGTCTGAACCTCTAATTGAAGTCCAGAGACGTCCCGCGTGAAGCGCCGTACCCCCCCCTGCGCACTTGCGCTGGGCTGCAGCCCCGGAGCTGCTCCTTTTGTAATTGATCATAGCCGTGAAAATTAAATGAACGTTTGTGGTAGGCATGTTTTCAGAGTAGAAGGGAAATACTGTTATGTGAAGTGTAATAACGTTTTGATACCAAGTGTAGAGGCATTCCTTGCACAAGGGCAGCGAGCGGGGAAGCGTGCGTCCTGATTCCGAAAGACAGTTCAAAGCTCGAAGTTAATACTTCTCTTATGCACAGATTCATTTAATTTTTTTTGAAAGCTAGTTTTAAACGTTAGAATATTATTCTCTTTTTTTTGTGTGGGGGAAAGGTACTAATTTAATTTTTTTTAACCAGCTGCTATTTTAAGATTTCCCCAGCGTAACCTTAGAAAAATGAAGAGTACATCTTTAAATCTTGTTTTGTTTGAATGAATGGGTAGATAATCCTGATCAGATGTTTCTTTAGAGAATAATGTTTAAAACGATTATGGAACTTAGCTGTCCTGTCTGTTTCCTAGGTACAGTATTTTCATTTCAATTGTGAAGTCATTAGGGGTCACCCAAGGTAACCGTTTATTAAAATAGTCCTCTTTTGTTTCAGATTTCCTGTTGAGATGCTTTAACATGTAAAAATCTCCCTGCTGATGTGTCATGTTAGCTTTCCTAACCTCCAGATAGAAACCACAAAGCAGCCTACGTAGCTGTATGACTAGTTACCCACCTACATAAACAATAATTACTGCTAAGTGGGAAATTAGGTGTCACATTTTAAGTCCAAATGAAAGTAAAGTATTTGAGAATACTGTCATTAAATGCTTAAAGCTAATCGCAGTTCTCTCCCTCTGTTTGTTTTGTAGGACATTTGGGCTTCCAGGACAGTTTTGTCACATCAGGTGTTTTCAGTGTGACCGAGCTAGTAAGAGTCTCACAAAGTAAGTATCGTTTTGTGGCCAGTTTCTGCAGTTTCTGCAACCCCTTTTTCTTTTTTTCCCCTTTGATTCTTATCGTGCCCCTTCCCCAATTCAAAAACGATGGCTTGAAAACTGAGAGTCTCTTCTCCCTGCTTCTCACCAGTGGACAGTGTTTACGTGCCACATCTTTTAATGTGGGAAGATAAAACAGCGTAATTTTTTTTTTTTTAAGTAAAGAAAAAAAGTAATAATGCTGCAAACCTGCATGTGCAAATTGATAAGCTTGTCTGGTACCCAGCTGAAAATGGGCAGATTCTGTATCGAAGTGCAGAGAAATGCCTACAAAGATCAGCTTACTTGGTGGATCCCTTGGAGGATCCAAGGACTGGGTTTTAACCAAGGCCTCTAGAAATGACACAATCTGTGCCCATAAGCCTGAAAATGTTCTTACGATGCTTTTGCACATTGTTTTCACCCATGCCATGTTTGTACACCTGCAAATTGATGGACTCATTAATAATGCCAACCACTGCACCAGCTTCAGCTCGGATAATCTCAGCCGGGCAGCGGTGTACATCTGGACTTCGCAAGGCCTGTGTTGCCCATTAACCGTAAGGAATTCTGTCTTCTAGAAAGACTTGGGGGTTGACCTTTAAAGAATGCTAATGCCCCCAGCATGAGTGACACGCTGCAGCGTGATCATTACAGGCTTGTCAATACTCACTAACAACAGTGAATTAAGAGTACCTGTCACTACCCCGTTCCGTTGATCAAAGGTGCATTGATTGCATTTTGCTATGACATAACCCAGATGGTCCAAGGAGAGAGAGTATGGACAATCTCTTGTAGAGATTGGGAAGCCAGGGCCATAGGTACTAGTCCTTTGGGGATCTTTTCTGGAATTAGCGTAGAGCTATGCAGTAACATCACATTGTCACCAATTCCCACTCCTCCAGGTGAACTGCTCAGCTACGTGCCCCTTGAAAACTGCAGGGTTTCTAACCGATCCCTGTAGCACAGCCAGTGGTAAAAATATTTCCTCTTAGATAGCAGGAATATTTGTGTATGTACTGGCTCTGAGCACGTAGCTTAAGTCTCTCTCGCGCTGGAATCTAACTGGCACAAACCTAGCAGAGAATCTGTGGTTCTGAGTCAGAACACAGGGTTTCTGTAAGGATTTTCCCATTTTATTTCCTCTTTTGGAAAGACTTGCACTAGCTAGTAAAGTGGCTTTATATTCAAAAATAGGTTGCTACAAGGAAAGCATGGCAAGTGAGAGATGCAGGCATCTCAGAGTTATATGCGCTGGGGAGAGAGACAGAGAGATAAGAAGTTGGAGGCACACATTTCTCCTGAGTTTTCTTCCCTGACGACTGGTGGGAATTTTGTGAGAAGGACAAATTAAGAGGACACAGAAGTCAAGAGGAGCTGCTGAGTGCTCAGCACATTTGCAAATCAGTTCACTTACCGAAGTGCTTAAATAGCAACTTTGGCAACTTGGGCTGTGTACACCAGCTTGCTGGTACCTGCGGCCGTGGTGGACAAAACCGAGTTATCGCCAGCCTTTGAACGTCTCCGTGTTATGTCACTTTATTTCAGTGTGACAGCGTGAGGCCCAAAGGACTGCCCTTCCCCCTCTGCAAGGCATCCCACTTCACCACAATCTTATCTTGGCTGGAGGAGCCCTGCACAGCAGAGCTGCCTCTGGACTCTGTCAGCCGTGCTTCATGTGTGCACAGGACAGGGCTGCTAGAAAAGTGCCCCCGTTCAGGACCTGAGCCTTCACAGCCCCGGTCCCAGCCTCCCGGAGAGTTTGGCATCAGTCTCATGAAGTGTCATGTTTCATGCTTATGAGTTTTCCGTGATATTCTATCGTAACTGAAGTAAAAAATTGTCTGTTGGATATCCTAGCTTTCAGCGTGTTTTGCAAAAACACGAGCAGTACCTGAGACGTTCCCTTTGCCCGCTGTTGAAGTTGCCTCTAAGGACAGGGCACCTGCATGCAGGACAAGCAGGACAGGCGTGAACTTTCTCGGAAATAAAAAAGAAGGTGTTGGTGGGCAAAGTGAAAAGCTTTTATCTGTTCCAGACACAGGGGTTTGCACTCCTTCTCATGGGCTCTTTAATAATCCTGGGAGGTCAAGACCTCGGTTTTATATCCTGTCTACAAGCCAGCACCTCCACCAAAAATAGTGTCCCCAAAGCATATCGGGATATCACTTCAGAACTGACTCAGAGGGAAGAGTGCCAGCAACTGATTTAGCTACACGGCTTTTGATAGCACCCTGGATTTTCCTTGGAGATGCCCCAGACATGTACTGACCAGCCGTAACCTTGTTTACTTTCTGAGGTCTGAGAAGCCCACAGCCTGACATGCCACGGCTACCCAGTAGGATATGTTTAGCGTAGAGTCTAGCAACAAATTCCCAGCGAAGTCGGTATGAATTCACATGCTCGTATTCAAAGGATTATTTAACATAACAGAGCAACAAAGTACGTGCTGCACATTTGCCTAAATTGGCAGGCAAGGTCTTTTAAAATAACCCTCTCTGGGTTTGTCTACGTGTTCCCGTATCTCGAGTTGAGACCAGACCGTTGGTTACTTTTATGCTGGGGAGCTCAGCTTATGAACAGACATCATCCAGACTCGCTGGCAGCTATTAAGGGTCTGCAGCTTGAGTAATCAAAATGTCCTCACTCCGTTCTCTTGGTTTTGCTTTCTAAAACGTCATTGCTCCTTCAGAAGCCAACATTGGCCAGGAACAAGCCTACCTGTCCATAGCGGGCATGTTTAGTCTCTGCTCTCTTCCTGAGCATGCTCGGTGTTGGCTTTACAAAAAGGTCATCTTTGGGCATGCCCATTGTCATTTTTCACTCCATGCCTGCTTGTGATAATAGAAATAAGTGATTTCCCACAGTTTTAGCTGGCCTGTGGCTGCTGTTATCTAAAATTAATGTTAGGAAATGTTGGTAGCAATTATGTGCCAGGTTTATTTAGTAAAGTTCCCAGAGGTGCACATGACAAGGAGTCTCAAGTAATAGGCAGTTGTCTCCGTCATGCAAATTTGAGGAATGAATTGATCAAGCAAAAGGTCAGCTGTTACCATTATCTATCTTAGCTATCAGTGCTGATCATCACAGTTTCTGGGAGCTATCGAACAAGTCTAGACTGTTTTGGTAACGGAAACTTGCTTTCTTCAGTCCTATAGATGCAGATTTCGTTTCGAAATGCTACCCAGCTGCTGAATCTTGCAGAGCCTAGTAAAACAGAGAAACTAGATCATAACTGTTCATCTGAAAAACACACAGACCTCTCTCCACCCCATAAGATGTGGATGCGTGCTGTCACTTCTACGTTATTAGCAGGCAAAGGGTGTGAGCTCCTTTTTAAGTGTTGCTTGTCACTCCAGATACTGGGGAGACCCCTTCAGATAACAGAGACTTCATCCTCCCATCTCTAGGGAGCTTTGGGCTGACAACAAAAGGCTCGGAAGCAGAAGCGTGGGAGACGTACGGGTTTTGCGAACCGACAGCCAGCTGTTGGCCAAGCAAAACCTTTTCCTTGTCTACCCTTGTTAGGAAAATGCTCAAAAGATGATGGCAGAGGGGTGGCCATGGCATCAAGCCATTGCCAAGTGCGTGGTCCCCTTTGCTTGGCGGAGGCTGGGAGGCCGTGGCAGTCTGAGGGCAGAGAGAGAGACATGGGGAATGCTGCTCCCCTCTTGGCTTTGGGTCTGTGCTCTTGTGCAGAGAGCTGCTGGGAAGATCTCCTCCCTTGGAGGTCCTTCGAGCAGCCAGATAAACTGCGCTGCCCGGGATGTGAAGAAAGATTTAGGATTTATGAACCTTCTCTAGAGCCAAATCAAACATATTTGTTTTGTGCTGTGTTATTTGTCAAAATGACATCATTCTCCGTGCTGATAAACAAGGGAATTCTGACTGCGCCCTGGACTGAAAACGCCACGCTCTGAGTTTTAAGACGCTCGGTGTGCGTGGTAAGGAACTGTGCAGAGCAAGTGGGGTAACTTTTAATCCGTCCAATGAGCCAGTGCAACCACGAGCATAGACGTGCTTGCTTACCGCTCCTCTATAAACATAGAAATGGTCCAGCTAATTATCCCTGAAACAGTTACGCCAATTCCACAGGTAAGAGGTGTCTTGGAGAGCTCGCGATCCTGCGATGCCGAGGATGCCGAGCACTGCTGGGCTTGGTTAGCCACAGCTTTGGCGGCACCGAGGCCGTGCATCCTCGCCAGGAGGCAGGTGGACAAGTGCTAAAAATGAAAGTAATGCCGCCGCCCCAGGCATGGAGCGTGGGTGTGGCAGAGGAAACATATCTCCCTTTTCATCCAGTGGCCAGGTACCCCGAAACAAACTGCAGGGAAAGCCCTGGCAGCCCCGGCACGGCTGGGGTGCCCAGGGGAAGGTGTGAGTGTCCTGGCTCCTGTCATGGGTCAGGGCCAGGAGGATGCTGCTGCTTCTCTGTAGCTTGGGAGAGGAGAAGAGGCTCTGCTCCACATGTGTGAAGGCCGAGGCATTATAAAACAGCTCTGTCGAAACAGCAGCCCATATGATTTCTGCCATACTAAGCATTACAGTAGTGAAGGTGGTTAAAGTGAGCAGCACCAAAATTAACATTTAAAAAGATACTCTGTATTCCTTAGCAAAGCACTGCTATCCAAAACTCACTGTGTGGGCTTGGGTATGAGAGGAAGAAAGAAAAGATTATAATAAAAAATAGACTGCAGGCATAGAGTGAACAGTTGCCGTGACCTTGCCTTTTGTATGCCATTACACAATTCAATGGCAGTCCACTCAAACCTTGCTCTCGATCAATATCCTATTAAAGCAGCACAAAAAGTCTCTATAAACTTAGTGGTTAGCTATGTTTATAAATGGAACTCAGCATAATTAGATGGTCAATAGCAGCCTGTACTTGTAATTTTGAAATGAACATCACACATTTCATATCTGTTGTATTTGGCGAAACCTCTCCAAATGTAACGATACTGTGTGTAGGAAACAAAGGCCTTGCAAAAAAAAAAAAAAAAAAAGAAAACCACCCAGCTCCCCTTTCCTCTCGGCAGCAGCAGCTCAGTGTGTTTCCCTTTGTTTATGGAGTCACAACACAGGAAAAAGTTTATTAGTCAAATGTCATGTTTCTCCCATTTAACCTTAAACACATTATCACTTTGCTGCAGTGTTACACATGTAATGATCTTAGTCACATCCCAGCTCCTTTGTAAAAATAAATATGTAAAAATGGAAAAAAAGAGAAACTAAATATTAACATGATGAAAAGAGAGTGCCGTATTCCAAGGAAGACAAATGCCAGCCTGGCTGGTTTTATTTAGTGGGTTTCCTGTTCTGTAATTCAATCAATTTTTCAAAACAAATATTCCAATTGGGTTAAGTCAGAGGGCTTTTTCTTAATTTCTCTGTTATTTTTCTTGACGTTTCGGGTGAAGATCTGAGCTGACAAGCTGGCAGTGGAGGGCGCAGGCTGGCAGCAGGGGCGATGCTGCCCCACGTCCCCGGGTGTAGCACAGCACCTCCTCCTTCTTCTAGGCAAACCAGCTCCCTCAGAGCGAGCGAGACGTGTCCCATCTGGCCAGGGATGGGTTTTTTATTGTCATGCCAGCAGCTGAAATGGGAGCTGAGGCCAGCATCAGTTTGTTTGCTCAGCAAGCCTGCGCACATCAGCGAGCTGGGCTTTAGGGGAAGAGGGGACCTTCCTCCTCACCCCCCGCCAGGTCAGAATCCTGGGTCAAATGACATCTTGATGCCGGCGTGTTGGTGGAGACTGTTGTTTTGACTCGCAACTGCAATTTCTGACATCCCTTCCTGTTTGGGAGATGTTCCTGAGCCATCAGAAGGTCACTTTGCTGCAGAGCATTTCTTAGCGGAGGGGAAATGGCGTGGGTTTAACATCGTCGCCCGGAGTTTCTGCAGCCCAGCCGTGTCCGAGTGGAGCTTCCCAACCGCGCTGCCACTCTATGCAGGGCCACAGCCTGTTCCCGGGGTGTACAAGCAGAGGTGTGGGGAGGTTGCGTGTTGGATTGTCCCGTGCTGCAATGGTTTGATTTAGACAGAGTTTTGCCACAGTTTGCGCCACTTCAATCCCTTTGTTTACTCTCCAGAGCTGCAGCTTTTGCGGGGAAGCCTGCAAATACATGCAAGTGTTCCCTTCCCGTCAGATTTCTGGGCTCATCCGAGGTGGACAGTCTGCAAAGGCAGTGCAAAAAGGTGTTTGGAGTGAGCTGGGGTGCCTCCCGGCTGGGCCAGTGGCACCGTCCCTGTTCCCCGAGGCTGATGCAGGGCTGGGGAGATTCTCCTGCCCCTCTGCTCTGCCCTGGTGAGATCAGTTTGGGGCTCCCCAGTTCCAGAGAGACAGGGACCCACTGGAGAGAGTCCAAGGGAGAGCTACGAGGGTGATCAAGGGACTGAACATCTCTGCTGTGAAGAGAGACTGAGAGACCTGGGGCTGTTCAGCCTTGAAAGGAGATGGCTGAGAGGGGATTTATTAACATATAGAAATATCTGAGGGGTGGGTGTCAAGGGGAAGGGGACAATCTCTTCTCAGTGGTGCCCAGCCATAAAACAAGGAATAATGGGTTTAAATTAGAACATGGGAAGTTCCACTTCCACATGAGGAGAAAGTTCTTTACTCTGAGGGTGCCGGAGCCCTGGCCGAGGCTGCCCAGAGAGGGTGTGGAGTCTCCTGCTCTGGAGCCTTTTAAACCCTCCTGGACGTGTTCCTGTGTGGCTGCCCTGGGTGACCCTGCTCTGGCAGTGGAGTTGGACTGGATGATCTTTCAAGGTTCCTTCCAACCCCGAACCTTCTGTGATTCTGTGATTCTATGATTCTGTAATTCTACGATCCTATGACTCTATGATGCTGGGCAGCGAGGTCCCCACAGCCAAAGCCCAGCACGGGAGGTGTGAGGTGTGGCTCAGCTGAAGCAGGGACAGAAGCACACACAGCTTCAACCAAATTCCAGCTGGGAACAGGAAAAACATTATCCTCTTCCCTATGGTCTCTGGGTGGGCTCTACACGTTGGCACATTTTGGGATAGGAAGTGGGTTAACTGCAAGGAAAGGTACAAATACCCTTTTGCATCACCCCTGTGCCCCTCAGGCGGGCAGCAGAAGGGATTTCAGCACATATTTGCCCCATGCAATGCTTGCTGAGAGACCTCGAGCTGGTTGAGGTGGGATTGTGGCTCCTGTGCAAGCACTGCCAAGGCGGTTGGAGTACTTGCTGCCATAGCGCTTCAACCTCTGCTGCTTAGATCTGTTTGTGTATATCAGCGGTGAGTTTTGGTTTTTAACCCTCAGGTTGCCAACAGACTTGATTGTGGCAAGGTGGTTTGGCCTGTGAGGGACAAAGCAGCCTTCATGCTTGCTACCCCGAGCGGAAGTTCGTGTGCGATTAGCCCTTTCTGCTTTGTGCCGAGTTTACACAGCGTTAGCAATACGTTGTTCCTACCCCACCCCTGCTCTGGAGATACTTTTCATTTTCCTATACGGCCAGTTCAAGGGTTGGAACAGAGACTTCCAGGGTTTGAGGGGAGAGCAATAAACAGAAGGAATTGAGAGAAAGAAGAGAAGCGTTATCCAGATATCACTTTTCCTTCCATGGAATAAAACTGTTTCATAAATCCTGCAATGGCTACGAAATTCATCGTGCCTCAGAAAAAATAAATAAAAAAGGTGTTTTAATTTAGTGCTTGCCTTTTTATGTTCCTGTTTGGAAAACAGTATGCTTAACCCGAAAGTTAGGCTTTGGTAGG
This sequence comes from Apaloderma vittatum, assembly GCF_000703405.1. NCBI lineage: Eukaryota > Metazoa > Chordata > Aves > Trogoniformes > Trogonidae > Apaloderma > Apaloderma vittatum. Next base: position 40,241 of record NW_009704907.1, read on the forward strand.
TGGAGGGTGCAGAGGAATTGATCAGCGACGGGTTTACAGAGCACAAATCTGTTTGGCAAGGAAGTTGCTGAAAACTGTGGAGTAGATGCTGCAGAGAGTACCTTTATGATTGATTTCCATTCAAGTCAGACTGACTGCAGTGTGGTCATTTTTCTAACCCATAACTGCTCACACTGCAGCAGTCTGCTATCTGCAGGGTGTCTGAATTATAGCAGTCCATGTCCGTGTTACCTTTTACACAAATTACTTACACCGGTTTCTTTTTCCATGCAAATTCATCAGTTTTACAGCCTCTTGGAGCTGCTGTCAGGAAATTGTTGCAGAAAGCACAAATTGATAAAACAAGTTAATTTTACTGTGCTTAATTTTTCCTTCTCTCTGTTAACACACCCTCTCATATGCCCAGCGTGCAGGAAGCATATGATAGTTAAGAGAAGATAACAAAGGATTTGAGTGTTCTTGTCATAAATTACTTCCCAACTTGGTTGCTTTTAATGATCCTTCCAGATTTTCTTAAGTTTTAATGGCGTTGTGTATTTTCCGTCCCGTGCTTTTAAAAGCCCGTGGCTGTCCAGGCTGTTGCCTTTCTGTCTCGATGACGTTCTTAAAAGATCCTTGCCAAACAACAACTAATTGTCTTGTGGGGATGATGAGGCAGCTGCAAAGCTACATTATTCCTCTGTCAGATCTGACATTGTGAGCTCCTTAAGACTTGGGGTGAAATACTGGCCCCATTGCAGGCAGTGGCAGCACTCCTAGCAGCCTGCGTTTCAGCCCAGACATGTTAGCTGGGTGATAGGAGCTATCCTGTCTTCATTTCCTCAGTCCTGCCCCGTCGGAGTGAAAGATTTTTTCACGTTTGAAAATGGGCCAGACTCTCAGACCAAAGATTAAACTTGGCTCAGGAGCCTTGTGTGGCACTGAGACTGCTTCAAGGCCTTTGTCGCCGTGAATCAGGGCTCTCAGACAATACGTTCCAGGCCAAGCTTGTGCGTTTTGTTGTGCAGGACATCCTTTGTTTCAGATGTCTCTGAAAAGCAAGAGAAAATCGTGATGTGTAATTGTCAGCTCCCAGAGCCATATTGTCCTGTAAATAGGCAACGGCAACAGTGGATATGGCACCATTTGCTGTTTAGTGGCTTTTTTTGTGAAATGCATTATCTGTTGACTTTACCATTAAACTGCTCCGTTCCTTTCTGTCCTGAGAAGAATACGGCACACGGAGTTCATAGGCTTGTGCCTGCAGACTTCAGGGTGTGTAGGAATTCATCATGTTTTACTGTAAAACTGCGGCTCTAGGACAGGGAAATTAACAGCATTCATATCCTTTACAGTAAAACTTCGGTGCTGGGTAAGGTGATGAGAGGTGAACAGTGGAAGTTAACTGCTGGATAAAAGCTTTTGAGAGCCCTATGTCTCCAGCTCTGATTTAGCTGGAGGAGAGGCCAGAAGAAAACTCAGATAGTTGCAGGCAGAAGAACAACTCTCGTTTCTCATCTGCTTCTGTGCTTTCTCCAAGGGACATCTGTAACCTCTGTGGTTGTGGATGTACATCACGTACATACCAGAGGTCCTGAGGTGTGTATTTCCCTGCCTAGACCGCTTATAGATTGTGCCAAGCACACTACAGGGATGATGCAGCCTATTTGTAACTATGCCAAGAGATGCAATGTTGTCCTAAAAGCAAAAGCTGCAAGTTTCATTAGCGTTAGAGTGATATTAATAGAAAAGCAGTGCTTAAAGTAAATCTCACCGTAATTGTTTGGGGGGGGTTTTGTGTGTTGTGTTGGGGTTTTTTTAAATAATATCTTTGCAGGAATGTACGAAAGAGCCTTCGTCATGGAACATTGTATTCTTGATAAAATTTACATCTCCTTGATTGCAATGCCAGTTACCATTAGCATTTCCTAATTTCCATGTCCCACCTGTTCTCGTTGTGAAACTAAACACACTCAGGAGGAGGAAGAAAGTGATTTTGAAGTGCAGTTCATGGTGTATTCACATGACTTACTGACTGTGATCTTTTTTTGTTTCCCCAGCACCGATAGCTGCAGGAACAGGCCCTAATTTCTCCCTCTCAGATTTGGAAAGTTCTTCATACTACAGCATGAGCCCAGGAGCAATGAGGAGGTCTTTACCTAGCACATCCTCTACCAGGTAATTTAATCTCTGCCTACTACCTCGTTACTTGGAAACCCAGGCCAGCATCATTACTCATCAGGGAAAGTAACCATTAAATTCTTTGACAAGCTGTTTGGGGGCCTCAAGATGTGGAGCTGTTTCAGATTCTCAGAGTTGAATGTTCAACTGGATTGCTGGTAAAGTTCTTTTTATACATACAAGCTTTAAAGAAAAACTGCTGCATCAACTTGTGTAAGTTTTGGCTTGTATCTCGGTGTATCAGGAGAAGTTCTACTGGAGTTGCTGGAGTTTCACTTGTGGCAGAAGATAAGAGATGTGCTGCTTTGTCCTAGCAGGAAAGTCTTAAGATAAACTTAAATGCATTCTTTACTGTGAAAAGTGTTAGATGAGTCAGTGCAGCAGTTTTTCTTTCTAGTTTTCTTATAGCAGTTAGAAATTTGTGACCCAGCCTTTGGAAAACTGAATTGCTTGTGCAGATGACTACCTAGTCTGATTTTGATTTTGGCCTGGATGCCAACTATCAAACAAGGATATTTTTTATTTTTTACCTTTAACCATCCATGAGATTAGATTTATAAATAAGCTCAGTCACTGTAGTAGTCTTGAATGCTATTAAGGAACCAGATTGATTATTTTTTTTTCCCCCGCAGCCAAAATAGATCACTTATTTCAAAGACATGACAAGAAAGTCTGACTTCAGGCCCAGGGTTCTTTTATGTTTGGGGTTTTTTTCGTCAGTCTGCAGTGCCACCAGCTTTGCAGTAAGCAAGTACACATGTAAAAAGTCTCTATATTTGAATATAGCTGTTGTTTTTATTTTTTAAAAAACATCTTTGAAGAGAAGCTCTTAGCAATAACTTTGTGCAGTTTGTAGAACATTCTGCATCTTGCATTTAGTGTGCACGTTAGGAAGCTCAGTGACTGCAATCTCCATCACACATCAGTTAAAAACTTTGTGCTCTTTCTTTTTTGCATGTAAACTGCGTACCCCACAGTGCTCATCATTAGCACTGTTCTCAGGTAGAATCTACTTGTGACTCCAGAAGCAAAAAAGTGAGGTTATTAATGTTACTTAAGAGCTCAGTTGTTGCTCTTCAGTTCTTCTGCAAATAGCTACCACTGATAAGGAGCTAATTATAAACAGCATGGGTAGTTAATAACTTGGTGATATGTTTGTTTTCCTCTCATTAGGCTGTTCCCAGTCAGGAAAAAAAAAATATTCCTTAAATACACAGACTCAGCAGAATTATCGGGCGGTAATTATATTGTATGCATACAATTTCCCCTATTGACACACAACAATTCTCTAAATTAAGGAACGGCCAAACCTGCATTCCACGCATACCGCAAGACTTATTCTTCCTGTTTCTCACAAACTGATTCTGCATACCCGCCAGCTCCTACCTGTGCAGAGCTTCGGGTGGGGAGCAGTAGAGAGGCTGCAGGCTTTAAACCAATAGAAATGGCAGTGGAATTTTTTATGTCTGTTAAATATGTTCCCCCTACGCAGAGGAGCCTGTTCTTGAATGCCTTAAGTCTTAACAGAACACAGATTTGGTGGAAAAAAAAAAAAAGTGAGCTGACCCAGCCTTGGAAAAGTACTTAGAAAAGAAATTCTCGGTAACGGCCCCACGCGGTCTGTGCAACTCGTTAGAGAAAATGGAGCCAAGCCGAGTGTCTTTGGTTTTGGGATCCCCTCCCTGCAGAACAACCGGAGACCACTGAAAGGGCTCTTGTGTCTCCTGGGCTTTGGGGAGGGAGGTGTGATACAACACGAGGGAGTCCTTTAGTGCTGACATTGGCCAGAGATACCTCTTGGAGGCTTTTTATGCTTGGTGGCATACAGTTCCAGGGTGAAATGCTTATATACCTGTAGGAAAAGGTGAACGTTTGAACTAAAAATGGATTCTTCCATCATTCCCTTGCTTGTTTTTTATGGGACTGAAGCCTGGGTTAATTTAATGGCTACGGTTAAAAGATAGAAAGCATAAGTTTGAACTGATAAACAATTTGTCTTTCAGAATAAGCTGTGGAAAAATCTGACAGTTAAAATAAGTCTGGTATGTCATTGCCATGTTCATTCAAATTGCAAAAATCACACAATACAAATTAAAGTCCTGCTGTTAAGTTCTTCAGTTTTTGTTAACCTCTGTGTGCTTTGAAAGATGTCCTACTTCTTGAAGTGTAAAAGGCTAAATTATCTTCTAGTTAAACTAACGCATGTTTAGGGGTTCAGCCTGGACTCCATGAGAGTGTTTTCTCTCTCCTTGAAGCTTAGTCATTGGCCACGAAGCAAATTGGAAAGAAAAAGTGGATGCTGAGAGGTTGGGCTGGCAGGGTGGCTGCGCACAACTCGCACAGAGCCCTTCTCAGCCTTAAATCTGTTAGAGATTCCATAACTAAGTTAGTCTCAAGCAGGGCTGGCAAGATACGTTCCAACAGGAGTGCCTTTGTTCCTCTCCGTATCCGTAGTACTTATTACGCGTTTTCGCTTTCTCAGCTCTACAAAACGTCTCAAGTCTGTGGAGGATGAGATGGACAGTCCTGGTGAGGAGCCGTTTTATACAAGCCAAGGGCGCTCTCCGGGCAGTGGCAGCCAGTCAAGTGGATGGCATGAAGTGGAGCCAGGTAAGCCCCGGCTTTCAGGAGAACATCCTCTCCGGTTGCTGTGTTTTGTTATCAGAATCCCCTGAATGCTGTGTAGAAAAGGTGGTCAGTTCTAAACATCTTGTAACTTCTCCTGAGAAAAGGTCAGTCTGATGATAATATCGTAGAGGTTTTATTGCTCCTGCAGCTGTGAATGTTTCTGTAGTGTGTCACTTCTGTGTTTTGGCCAAATATCTGAAGTATTTAAATAATGCAGTGAAAGATAGGCGGTCTTTTTCTGTAAAAATGTCCAGATTCAATTCTGGGATAGCAGTGAAAATCAGTTAGCAAAAAAAAGTACCTGCCTGGGCTGTGCCTTAAATAAATGTGTTTAAATAAATATCCCTAAACTTATAGAACTTAGAAGCACTCTTCAAGCGTTACACAACACTTGAGCTCACGTAGTAATGACTTTTGAGAGACTTACAGAAGGAGATATTTTGTTATCTTCGATACTATGAAGTGTGGTGGGAGGCTTCATATCTAAATAGATATCACTGGGTGTTACACTTCAGTGGGTTTAGGAAGCATCTCTTCTACCTTTTCTCAGTTAATTTTCGTGTGTGATCTTTCTTGTTGATCATCTTTTGGGTTATGTTGTGTTACACGCTTAACTGTCCATTGATCACTTATTCTGAGATCATCTGGGTGCTTAATACTATTGGAAATATTTTCTGGGTCAGTGCTGCACGCATAGGTGAAGTTAGATTTTGCTTACAGCTACATAATCAAACATTTATTGCCAATAAAAATAACAGAAGTCGTATTTGTGAGACAAAGGCAAGCAGTGCTTTCATCATCAGTTTGCCTGTGTTTGAGAAGTTCCTCTAAACAGCTCAAAGGTTCTTTTGCAATGTGTTTTTTTTATTTTTCTTTCTTGTTTGTTTGAATTAAAAATAGTATGGGTTTGGGTTGTTTTGAAACAACACATGCGTGTCCAGGGCACTGTGTATAATGAACTATACAGCACAGAAAAGTAAATTCAACCTGAACAGCATTAAAATCAGTTCTGTGGGCATTTGGCCAGCCACCTATATCCTTCATCGTGTAGGAAACATACCCACAGCTTTCCCTGGAGACCCTGTCAAACAGCTGTCCTTTACAGCATGCCCAGAAAGTCACCAAATTTGGGCTATTCCAGACTGGGAGGGGACTGATTCCCGCGCCTGGGAGCCCTTGGAGGATCCCCTGCCAGCTGCCCTCTCTCCTCTAATGAGGAGGAGCCAGCTTGTGGGCCCTTATTGACTGCAGATGTGGCACTTTGGCAGGAGGAGAGGGGTGGACCTGCAGGCAGACAAGTGCCAGGCTCCCCGTGCCTGCCTTGCTGCTGCCATCCCCAGGGCTCTGGTGTTTTCAGCGAGGTGCCCTGCTCAGTAGACACTGGGGGCTTTCCTCCACCAGCTCCAGGCTCCAGATGACGGAAGGCAGAGCTTCACCTTGGACTAGACCGGTCTGCTCATGGAGCGGCAAAAACACGAACAAAAGCTCGGCGCCCTATTGAAAGGGAGACATCAGCACCTCCTCTGCAGACACAGATGGCTAAAAGCTGACTGGGTCACTGCTTCTGCGTCGTTGTCAGGCTGGGGGCTAACTTTCCTCCCCCAAAGTTTGGGGTGCTCTTTGTTAATGACAAACGTTCTCTATTTGTGCCACAGCCAGAGGTTGGCTATTAATTTTGCTCTCATTTCTGGCGGTTTTTCCCCATATGTGGTCATTACCTCCGTCTCATCTAAGTCCTGATTAGATGGTGGCACTGAGCTGCTAAGCTCGACAAGAGAAGTACCTAAAGCCTTACACCTCCAAAGCACCTCCACTACTCCTAGGCACCACTGGGTGCCTGTCATGAAGAAGCACGACAGCCCATGTCAAACTTCCTGAGGTGCTCAGGAAGACAAAAAACAAGTCAGAGAAGGGTCTTCTTTCCTCATGACCTTCCTCACTCGCTATGGAAAAATCCCAGATTCTGCTTAGTCTTGCTTGTAAAATGGCAGAAAAATCACCTTGCAACATCAGGGACTCAAGCCAGGTACCAACTAGATATAGCTCAGATTCACCACACTATCTATCACTGTCACAGCTATGAAGAAAAAGAGCTTTATCCTGCCTGCGTGGGATGCACCTTCAAACCATCTTTGGGCTATATCCACGCAGCCCCACCCCAATATTTCTGCCGATGCTTTCCAACAGCCTGTCCCCTGAATTCATTGCCTCAGCTTCTCTGCAAAACAGGGTCACTGCAAGAGCACTGCTGGCAGGGAGATTACCTGAAGAGCCACAGCTCATCAGTGTGAAGGACAGAACACTTCTGAAGTGTCCTTCCATGCCAGGACAACACTGGTGTGTCACTGGCACAAGGTGCTCCCTCCGAGGGACGCGTCCTGCCACGGGATGCACAGTGCCCTGCCCAGCCTCAGAAATCACCCATGGGGCTGTCGTTCAAGTCTGGCCCGTTGTGTTTGATATGGGTGCTTTATCTCCACAAGTATAAAATGTTTTATGAGACTTCAGTGGGGCATCTGCCTAGAAAATGTATTGATCATCTGAAAGCTGCACAGATGATGTTAAGATCGTGTATTACCCGGTGGCTTTCCGCAGCGTTTCTCTCTGAGAGGGGAGCTTTGGAGCCTGGACCTGTTTCAGATCCGTCCTTTCCAATGTCTCTCCAGTCCAGAAAAAAGCCTTGCTGTTTATTTAATCTACAGTCAAAATGGTAGTATGGTGCAGAAATCTCTGAGCTTCAGTGTTTTGTTTTGTTTTTCTCGGTGAAATTCGCAATTGAAGTTTAAAGACTAAGACCGGACTTTTGTTTGACTTGGCGTTTCTTCTCTGTGGTTCATGTTGTGCTGTGTGGGGTTACGCAGCTATCAGCGGTGCGCAATGGTGCTGGTTCGGAAGGCAGGCTGAAGTTTTATCCTCCGCTGGCAGAGCAGCATAAGCCAGGTTTCCAAACTCTGTAATTAAACCCTGTCCTTTTGGGTTACCGGCCAAACAACAGGAGGAGGAAATCAGACCAAGGAAAGGAAGCTTAGACTTGTCTGTGGGACGGATGTTCTGGCTGGGAAGGAAAGTTCAGAGAGGAGCCAGCAGCCAACCTCCCGGCCCAGTAGGATCCACACCAAAGATAATAATATATCCTTTGGCTTTATTGCCTTTGAGTAGATTGCTTCCTCACAGGAGATTTAGATTTATGCAGAGATAGCTTCTTGCCCTATATGCCTTGACAGGTTTATGGGAGTGAAAGGATGAATATTCTGTGTGTGCGTGTTGCGTTCGCTTGGTTCTGAGGTATGCACATGAGAAAAAAGTGGGGACTCGAATTCAGGAGCAGGTGTGAAGCACCTGTATGTGTATGCACATGTAGAGGCAGAGGGAAGTGCTCGTGGCACAGAGATGATGAGAGGGTTGTAGGAAAAGATGTTGCCTGGGACAGGGCAGGGAAATTCGGTCTGCGTGAGAGGGAGCTTGGAGAAATGTCACGCTTAAAAGAGAACACAGAAAGAAGGGAAAACGAGAAGACAATTTTAGACCATATGCAGGGAAAAAATACATAGGGGAAAGAAAGGGGAAAAAAAAGAACAACAAATGCCAGGAAAACAAAGATTTGACTTCCTAGAAAGGAAATATGAAATGGAATATGTGAACTCCTCTTAGAGAAAGAGAGCACTCCAGACAGAAGGTTATTTACCGCCAGCCGTGACTAGTCGCTCTACATCTGTCTCCATTTTTTTCTCTTGAACAAACTCCCTTTTTGGATACTTTCTTCCTGCTTTGCTTCCCTGTGATTGCCCCTGTAAGTGGTCTTTGGAGGGCAGGCTGTGTACTCGGAACATATGTGCAAACTGGCAGGAGAACAGAAGAGGACAAAACCACTCTGTGTGCTATTTAGATTAGGCAGTGGATGCTTCCCCTGTGCCTACTCTTGGGGTCTCCGCTGCGTGCCGAGCACAGGCTGCACCTACTGTCCTGCCACAGTCCTTCCTCTGCGCTTTTACATCACTGGGCTTTGGAGCACCCTGACAGGTTAGGTGTAGATCCTATGTGCTTCACCCACCAGCACCGTGACCTTTCCTTTCCTGGCATTTCAGGCCCGTAGTCATGAGCAACGGGCTCAGCCTTGTGTTTTTCACATCTAGATACTTCTTGCAAGGAAGGATATAGCGTTCTCCTTATACGTCAGCTGTGACAGCCAAAGCAAAACCCAACATTAATTCCATGTTCCTTGTACTGTGCTCCTTGAGTCTTGCATCCATTTACCTGCGCTCGAAAGCTCCTGGGGAGCTCTCAGGCCTAAAAAGGCTGGAGTCTGCCAGAAAAGATGAATTTTCTTTCACAACAGGAAGGCTTAGGAAGTAAAACAAAGCAGGCATGTAGTAAATTACTTCTGCTTTTCAAATGCCTTTTGCGGTATCCTCCTTACCACTACTTTATCTCAGCACTTTCAGTACATAACCCTCATTAACTGAGAAGAAGGGCAAGAGAGGATAAAGATGATGTTAGTAAGGAAATAAGGCAACATCACGCTGGCTTTGAACTCGCGTACAAAGCTGGCCCGTGTTCAGTTCTGTGGCAGCCCTGCTTGTAATGTGGGTAAGCCATAATTACAGGTATAAGTTTTTTAATTCCATAATAAGAGAAGATTGAATTAATGTATATCGGTATTCCACTTACGCATTTTATTTTTTTTTAATGTATTCTCTTGATTCAGTGCAGGAGTAATGTTTGCATTGTGCTCTGTCAGTCATTTTGTAGTGTAGCATATGGATGGTATTTGCCATTTTTACTCCCATTGTATTTCTACAGCGTGGGATGGAAAAAAATACTTAAGATGCAAATTCAGAGTATTCTCTGAGTTTCTTTACTCAGAGCTTCCTAGTGCTTGTATTTCCACAAGTTAGTTTGGTCTCTAGAGGATGGTAATTCCAGGAAAAGTACAATTGTATTCCTTGCACTTCTGGAGATATCTGAAGGGACAAATAGCTCTGCTGACTTTGTGCTGTTGCCCAGCTTCCAGCACTGCACCCAGCTGCAAAATCAGAGAATTACAGAATGCGTTGAGCTGGAAGGGACCTTTAGAGGTCATCTAGTCCAACCCTCTGCAGTCAGCAGGGACATCCCCCACTAGATCAGGCTGCTCAGAGCCCCATCCAGCCTGGCCTTAAAAACTCCCAGGGATGGGGCTTCCACCTCCTCCCTGGGCAACCTGTGCCAGGGTCTCACCACCCTCGTGGGGAAGAACTTGTTCCTGACGTCTAATCGAAATCTACCCTGCTCTCGTTTAAAACCACTGCCCCAGCTCTGTGGTCCTTCTTCCTCTGAAAGAGTGATGAGGCTTTTCATACGGTGGTCACCCATCTTCCCGTGCTCAGCTCCATCCACCTCAGCTGCTCTGCTGCTGGTCGCGCTGCCCTGGGCTCGTCTGTGTCCTCACCAGGAACCAAATGGAACTTTCAGTGCAAAAACCATGAGGAATTGGTAGTAACACTTGCACTGCATGACTGAAAGACAGTTCCAGGGGCAGCTCGTGAAGCTGATAATGTTCTATGAACCTGCAGTAAGCTAGAGAGCTCCCTGTTAGACTGCTGGACATGTCTTTGGTAGTAAAGATGCTATTAAAGTCAGCCTCATGATTGCTCACTACACCACTCGGGCTAGTGCTGCTTGTTCTCATGTCACCATCTATGGGACTGTCTGAAAATAATTTCTGAGCAATTTTTATGCAGCTTGGAAGCCAAGATACTATTCTGGATTATTTCCCTTGCAGTGACAGTGACTCCTAAATTAAAGTCACCATGTCTGTCCCTATTGCTGACCATGATACCACCCCATGCAGGCAACCAGTCCAAACTCTTGTTTCAGTAACCCTTTTCTTAAATCTGGCATGAGCTTTCTTCTTAGCAGATTCTCAGCATGCAAGGAAACTTCTCTGTAGTTACTAAGAAACTTTTATTTATGCCTTACGCATCAGAAAGACTCATTCAGACATAGATCAGATGACCACAGGAGTTTGTTTTCAAAGTCTGTTTGGAATTATGTCTTGGAAATGCCAGAGAAAGTGGTATGAGGGAGTTCCTAGACTGTGTTCTTTATGCCCTAAACACAGCCGTTGCCTGGTACTACCTAGAACATAAAATATGTGTAGTATGTCCCAGCATCAGGGATGCCGAGTGCACCTGATCTGTCCTCAGGCAAAAGGTCTGTGGGCTCATCAAAAGATTTGACGCCACACACTAACTTGGAGCTCAGAGAAGTTTCCAGTGATTGTGCTACTTTACTGCCAATGATTCAAGAGACTGACTGTAGAAATATGATGAAAACCATGAGAACCATGTATTATACAAAATAAGGAATAGAAAAATAATCCCTTTTCACTGGGAAAACATTCAACTTCAGTCCTGGAGTATTCAATATCAAATAATTCTCTGGCATTGCTTCTCGGTGACAAGCCAGTGGGCAGTTTTCACTGGATCATAACTAGACACAGGAATTTTGTGATCTTTATTAATTTCCTTGAGCTGAACTGCCTGGATACTCTTAGACCTATTTAAGAAAGACAAAAGCAAGGAAGCTTCTCTTTTCCTTAGACCAGAGGAGGTCTGCATCCAGGATCCCTGCCAATTGTATTTGCTCAGTATTTCCCAGATGTGACATTGCCTTGCCCTCCAGTTCTCAGTGTGTAAAGCAAAGTCAGACAGCGCACTCACACAGCCGTTAAGATTGTACCTGCCTTGTGCTGCAGCTTCGCTTCATACCTTGACACGTCCATTGAGCAGGCACTGGTGCCATTTTTTCCTCCATTGAACTTAATATCTTAAGACAGGGGGAACATTTCGCAACCAGACAAGCCTCCAGCCCACGGCATAGTTTGGCTCTCCGAACGGGAGGTCAGAAATAGATTGCGTTTCTCTGGTGGACAGGACATTTTGGCTTCCAGCAGAGAGAGTTTCATCAGGCTAATAAGCCGAAGAGATGCCGTGAGCAGTAGGGCAGGCAGAACCTCCTGCCTCCTAGGTTCATGCAAACTTCCACCATTCATTTTCTCTGAAGAACTTTTTCTGAGCTTTGTTAGACTGTGTACAGTGACTAGGTCTCCTGCTCTTGTTGACCTCATTTCCTTGTTCCCACTGAGACCTGTGCTGCTTCTGATCTCCACGGCTTTATACAGAGCTTCCCACATCTCTCCCCACTCTTACAGTGTCTTCCAACGTCCTTGTTCTGTCACAGCTGAGAAGCAGAGCGTGTTCGGGTCTGTGCTACCTTTCATGCTTCCATTACTGGTACATGGAATTAAGCCTGGCCTCCTGTGCCAGGCTGCTGCCTAAAACGCTGGTTTTGAGTGAACAAGTAAATGCCCAAAGCCAAGCATACAGTGGGAACATGCTGCAAGGAGCTCCAGCTACTGTAGAATACGGGACTTTTTGTAAATGTCTTTTTGCTTTCATAGAGCCCATGTGTTTCCTTATCCCTGCTCTCTGCATTACAGTATCCCATCAAAACACAAGCTGCCCAGTGGTTTTCAGGAACGTAAGATTTTTCTTTTCTTCTAAGAGCAATAACACTTATCAACTTTTACTGAAATACCATATCAGCTCCTTGTCACTGGCAGTCTACAGTTCCTGCCGCTAAAAGTTTAATGCATTTACAGGAGCACTTAGGCATCAAGACTTTGATATCACAATCTGTTAGTCACAGGTGCTACATGATAGGTTTGTGTTAGCACATTATAGATCTTTTATCAGATACTGCACAAAATGCGAGTGTTTCTCTGCCAGGCAATCAGAATCAGACTGCTGCATAGTTGATGAGTTACTCACCAATATAAGTTGTTGTTTATTTTAAACAGAACTTTTCCAGAACTGCACCTTAATGGACAACTTTAATTGGCCAAGGCCAACAAAGATCAAGAACTTAACGCGAGCAGGAGAGAACACAGCAGGTCAATAGTGGTGCTTTGAGCGTCGTCAGTCTTTTGCAGTAGCATTTATCAAGTCAAATGGTTAACGCTACTCATTTGCTGTAACAGACAGAGTCATTTTGACAGCAAATTACCACTGGATCAATAGCTCAGCTTTTCTTTGGCAATTCACATAGTAGCATGAGACCCGTGACAATGTGCCATGCTGCTGGCATTAATGTCTCAAAATTATGGAAGGAAGTTAGAGGTGGGGAGAGAACTGCTGACTGGAAAGGCAGTTCAAATTGAGAAGTCCTAGATGTTTTCTCATCCCTCAAAGACTTTTTTTTTTCCCCCAGACACTGGACAACACAACAAACTTGGCCCTCAGATTCAACCTCATCTGTACTTTCCATTTTTAATAAAATTAATAATCTCATGCAAGTGTTACAGCAAAGCTGAGGCACGTTCTCTAATCCCCCAAGGAAAACATCCCTTCAGTATGGTGCTGGAGAAAGTCAGTCAGTCTGTCAGTCAGTGTTGGAGCTCTGCTTCTTGCATCTAATTCCAAGTGTCAGGAAACACATCATTTAAAAATGGGTATGGAGCTGTAGGACTTCTGAGTTAAAAAATACAGAAAGTGTTTCACTTCAGATATCAAATTAAAGCTGTGTTTGCAACTGGCCTGGTGCTAACATCATGCGTGTGTACTGTTTTCACCGACTTCAATGACCAAGTTAAAAGCAGGTTGCCTGCATGCTGTGACAACCGTAAGATCACCCAAGATATTTCTGGCACCACACCAAATTAGAAAAAATTTTCAGACTGATAGGAAAGATTTGGTGTGTGGAAAACTATTCCTCAACAAAGGTTGGAAGAAAGCTCCCTGATGACAGTGGGATTCCTGTGCTGGGAGTGCTCTGTTGGTAGACCACGGACCTCACGTTCTTCAGACGTCCTTGCTGCCTGGGCCGTGTTGTGCCACCCGTTCTGTTTAACAAACACACACAAAGCAAAGGCAGCGATACGGTTTGTGCTTCACTTCTGACACCAGGTGAAAACTCTAAGCTGCCTTGGTGTTGGGAAAAAAGCAGGCGCTTTCTACATCTTTTTAGAGGTGAGCTCTGAAGGGCAGCAGCACCCCTCTGCATTACTTACTGATTTGGAGTCTGTCAAACTTGAATCTTTGTGAGCTCCAGACTGGTCTCCTCTGATGCAGATATCCTTGAAGATCATCTGATTGTGTGACATGGGGCTGTTTAATTGCAAAATGAGATTAAACACATTGAAAGTATTGTACCTGCCTTCAAAAAGTTGAACCAGTTTTCTTGTTTGCTTCTGGGACCAATTCAGGATGTTGACTTGGATCTATACTCTTCTATAGATTAGATCTTGGTTAGGAAATGGACTGCATTCGTTTCATGTGCTGTCTTAGCAGTTGAGATCAGCAGACTTGCTTTTTCTAATGTGTATGGGAAGCAGAAGCAATATTTTATCTCCTGCGGTATGCTGCTGGTACAGAAATGTTCAGGCTTATTAATTCTTCAGGACACAGGAAAAGTCTTCATCACCTGTGTAGGCAGTCATGGGAAAGAACTCTGCAAAGACTGCATTGAACTCTTTTTTTTTTTTTTTTTTTTCTTTTGGAGGCAGCTGGGAAATATTAGTATTCTTCAGAGCCAATATACAGTACATATTGAGAGCCAGTAAATGATGCGTATTATTGCAAATTCCTGTGCACTTCTGCATTTTATAAAACAGATAACTAAAATACCCACCTAGCCAGATCAGTTCCCCAAGGGATGCACATTTCCAAGTAGAAGACAAACGAAAAACGCAGAACAGAACACAAATTAGCCAAATAGAATGACTAAGTGGTTAAAACAAATGGTTTTAGGATCACTGAGCAAGGACCATGACCTCCTTTTGCATCAGTCAAGGCAACTGTGAAACTTTGTGAAAGAAGCTCACCGCAAAACAGATGCTGGGCTATCTTAGGTAAATAAATTACCAAAAAATAATAATAAAAACCTCCCCTACACATTTTACAAAGCACAGCTGTGTAAATATTGCATGAGACAGGGGAGAGGGGGAGAGATGTAACGTACACCCTTTTTTTTTTTTGTGCAGAAGTTCTGCTCTCGACGCTGTTTATTAACGTTCCCAGTACAACCATCACTCTGCCGTGTAGCACACAGTGCCGCTACTGTACTCTCTGCACGCATTTTGATCTTTGCTTGAGAGAAGAAAACAGGCTTTATTTTAAAGGAAATGTTTTCACCCAACGTTAAAACCTGCAATGAGAGGTGTTAGGGGGCAGAGAGAAGACGGTGCAGGAAGCAGCGTGTGTTGCATCTCTCTTTTTCGCTTCCTTTCCCACACTGCGCAACTCGAGACCTTCCCCTGGTTCTGCATCAAGCGAGGAGCGGTCCTGAGATCTTAATTTCGTTGAGCTGAGTACTTACTGCGATTATTCCTGTTTCTCAGCTGCCAGGTACAGCACATTCCAGCCTACAAAATCTGCCCACAGAGAGGAGAAAACAGCTCTTTCAGCTAGATTGAAGGCTCACCAAGCCCAGTGTGCAGCCTCTGACGAGGGCTGGTAGTGGACACTTAAGGAAAGACTACAACAGCAGGACAGGCATCCAGTGATGCTTTTCAGAGCACAGCCTCACGGATTTTGGCAGCAAACCGCTCGGTTTCATGAGCCAAAGGCTCTGTTCACGTCTTTGTGCTTGACAGCCTTCCGTGGACTTTTCTTTCCGAGATGTGCTCAGATGTTTTTAACCCATTCTTTGCGTTGGCCTCTGCAACATCGCGTGGCGGCGAGTCCCGGTTTTACTCGGTGCCGCATAAGACAGAACCACTTCTTTTGTCTGTTGCCTGATCATGTTGCTCAATGCTTCTTAGTCTTTTTTTTTTTTAAACTGCTAAAAGTAGTGAATAAATCATTCCCCGCTTACTTTCTTTCAAGTTAAGTGCTGCCCCAACACTTTGACCGCAGCAGTCAGCGAGCACAGGAAAGCAGAGAAATCTGTCTAGCAGCCTGTTAGCTCAGGTAACAATTTGGCTGAGTGGCTGCAGAGCCATCCTATACCCCCAGGAATGTATATGTGCTGCGATAGCAGCTGTGCTTCTCCCCCAAAGTGGGAAGTCTGTAACCTTGACCCATCACCCCCGAGCTTATGGCAAGAACGCAGCACTAGCCCGAACAGCCGAGCCCTGCTGAGTGACTGGAGTAAGGAGAGCCTAAATAAGGGATGCTGTTTAAATACTATTAGTTTTCTTTTGTTTTCCAGCTTCGTAAAGGCTTAAAGCATAGCACCATCTTCATCTAGCGTGTGTACAGACTTACTCTGATTTCACTGGGGTCTTTCCCAGAGGAGAGCAGGTAATCCGTAGCTGCTCAGCCCACAGCCCTAGTGAGATCGTCCTCGCTTTCATCCTCTTACATCCATGGTTGCTGCTATTTTTAGTGTGGTGTACACCAAAAGTATAACATAAGAGATCCTGTTGCTAAAATGAGCTGGAAAATTATAAGCTGTTTTACTGTTTTGGTAAAGTCTTCATTTGCCTTGCTGGGATTTGCATGCAGATCTTCGAACCCGCAAAAACCAAAAAAGTGAGGTGGTACCTGCCGTCCTCATGTCCAAGAGCAGCGCTCTTGAAAAGAATAAGACTGATTTATATCAGCAAGGGCTGGAGATAAAGTCTTAGGATCCCCCTGTAGGAAGGAATTACGTTTTATTTCAAAAGTAACTATTTACAGTCAGTAAAGTTTGAAAAATAAAATGCATAGACTCTTTGCACTTAGCATAATGGCCCGTTTTCTTACAGCCGTCCATGTTTGTCTCCAGTATTATCTGTGATGCAGTTTGCTAATGGACTACCTTGCTCCAAAGAGGAGAAAGCACTTTGGATGTAGTCCAGACTTAACCCTGTCGCAGGGCTTGCCTTTACCGTTAACCGAAATAACGGCAAATGAAAGTAAAACATCATCCTGAACTCGGCTGATCCTAGGTGTGAGCTGCATCTTTGAAGCAAAGGGTGGTGATCGTTCCCACTTGTTTCGTTATTCTTCTGCCTCACTCTGCCCTTTCAGTCCTGACAACCGACAGCTCTTTTCTGTTCCTTGGCCACACCTAATCTGAACCTGCTGTGCAAGGAGCTGCTTCTGACCGCCCAAGTAAAAGGTTCGACATCTGACATCAAAATCATCCCTAAAAACAGTCTTGTCATCCAGGTGGAATTGCAAATTCTGGCCATTTGGAGATTTTAAAAATTAAAAGATCCCCAAAACAGGCTGTATTTTGTATGCAAATCCTTAACCAAATGGGAACCTCTAAATATTAAATAAATTGTTTGCCCTCTGTTTAAAAAAAAAAAAAAGATCATCCAGAAACCAAACAATTTGGGGAGGATGGGTTTTAAGAGGACAGACTAGACGTACAAACAATATTTCTCCCCTGTTCTGTGAACTATTGTGCTGTTGTGATTTTAGAATGCTATTTCTGTTGCTTTTGCCAAGAAAGGTTGGACCGGATGGTCCTTGGGGTCCCTTCCAACCTGGTATTCTATGATTCTACAATTCTGTGATTCTACGATTCTCTGCTATCGCAGGATTTTTCCTTTTAATGTTTTATGGAAAACCCTGAACAAAAACTGGCACTTAATGCAGAGTAAACAGTGGCAGTGGCTGAACAGAAACCTGATGTCAAATGTACGCCCATCCTGGGAAAGGGAAAATCCATTGCTTGCTCATCTCTTCCAGTTGTTGCCTTCTTAAGCATGTCGTTCATAAAATTAGTGATTTAAAAATGCGCAGAAACATTATTTTTTATATTCATGGCACCACTTTGCAAGAAAATGGTTAAAAATCGATTCGCTGGCCTCTTGGGGAAATGCTGTAATGTTTTTGGCTGTCTCCTACTTTCTGCTGCCAGCTAAAAGTACCATCTGGCTTGTTTAGGGCCCTTTTCCATATCAGGTGCTTCCAAAATTCTCCCCAACCAGAGGATTGTTTCGTTGGGTTGCTTTGCCTGCTGAGGCATGTGTCCTGGGCTGGGAATCCTACTGCTTCTGTTCCCTGCCATCTTGCTGACGGTGGTGTGTGTATGTTTGGGCACGGATCTTGCTGCCTCGCTCCCGAGGACATTTGCATCATTGTCAGCTGCACATATTAAATTGATATGCAGGGCTCAGAAACACGTATCCCGTCTTTTGTCCCTTTGTTTGTGCCATTGTTGTGGTTCTGATTCTTCTTTTGACACCTGGAATATCACAAAGCTGCTGATAATCTGTTGGCTACTAAGGGAAATGACATTGATAGAAGGATAATGTGTGTCAGACTTATATCTTGATAATTGCAGACACACCCCGAACCCTCGCGGCTCAGGGAACGAGTATCCTAAATCCATCATTAATTCGGAGAGTCAGATGTGGCAGTTGGCCACAGCGTGACCCTCTCACCACAGGAGTCCCTCGCGAGGGATTTGAGAAGCCAGTTTTGGTTAATTCTGTGTTGCCATGTCGAGTTGTGCCTGATACGAGTCGATTTGGGTACATTCTTGCTGCCATTTCGTTCTTGCAGCATATGAGGAGCTGTAGCAAAATGGGATTGATGTCCCAACTCCTCACGCTCCCGTGCGCCTTCTCCCGTGCAGGCAGGCACAAGGTCCCAAGAAGATGAGAAGCGATGCTCTCTACATGGCACCAGTTGACGGTGACGCCTTCTCCTCAGGATTGTTTTTCAAATTTGCCATTTTACTTAGAAATTGAAATCGAGCCCTCAAAGGATTTATGAGTAGATTTGAAGTACTGTAGTTGCTAAGGATAGACTTTTGATGCGATCGCATGGAAAAGACGGAGTGTGTTTTGAAATAGATACTGCCGTGAGCTGTCTTGTCCTATTTCGAAAATGATCTGTGCCATACACTGCTGACTTTTCCTGTCCATCCATTAAAAAGTGAATTATGAAGAGTGCTGAGACAAACAGATAGTAGTTTAACCTTGTTAGTAAATATCAGGTAGCTGATATATACTGCTAGAATGCTATATCACAGCCTTTCTCTTCAATATAGGTTGATGAAATTATCTTGTTACTCTATAAACTGCCTTCGCTGTGTACATTCTTCCAGAGGTTTATTGTTCTTTATATGTTGGCACAGTAGCATGACTTTGAAGAGTCAGTTCACGATGTGGTGAATTTTAAAGAATTGGGAGATGGCCAGATCTATTTTTCAGAAAAGGAATGAAAGTGCTTTTTTTTTTTTTGCTTTTATTTTTGCCTCTTTTTTTCCTCCCCTAAGGTATTAAAAGTTTCAAAAGATGTGCTGAAATGAAAAGGAAATAATAACTAAAGACTGGATGGGAAGTAGTACCCGAGAGTACTGACTTTGTTTGTTTGCTTGTTTCCCCCGCCCAAATCTCAATATTTTCAGTACAAGTTAATATAATTAAAATAAACCTGTTTTGTGAACTAATAAGATAGTTGAATTGTATCACACATTATCCATTTATTTTTGTGTGAGTGCAATAAAATTTTTACAAGCTGTAATCTTGTTCTTGTAATAGAGAGAAAACTATGCCGAATATGTTGCTTAGAGTATTAGATAAGCTGCAGTGTGTTAATCAAATATTTTTGTGATATGAGGGCAGTTGAGAAAACAGTACAATTTTTGCTAATGGCACTGGTAAGTAAACGGATCTATCATTACATTGTCATGAAAAGTGACATTGAGCAGAAACACCCTGCCAATCCCTAGAAGATAAGTATTTAATGTAATTAGACAGACACTGTCTCCTTTGTTGAACGTAGCATTAATCACCCAGAGAAGTCCAACTTTATATGAAACGGCTTTTTCTGATATGTCTTTGTATTAGAAAGCTTCTTACATGGTTGTGTCATGATGATATATTTGACGAAGTGACTGCTATAGCTATACGGTTTCCCCCATGACTTACCTTGCTGTTCTGTGTTCCATAATATTTTTATTTTTTTTTTATTTAGCTTTGTTACATTATATAGCCGCGACTTGTTTCTGAGACTAGAAACCTACAGGCGCTTGGAGCTGAACCTCTTTGAAACAGTTAATGCATTCAACTTACGAAATATAAAAGAAACACAAATAGCTTCCGTTAACGTTCTTCAGTTCTTCTGAGTGGTGTTAGCACAGGTTCATTGTTATGGCATAAGCAAACTATTTCTTGCCTCAAATGCTAGTTCGTAATATCACTGAAAAAAAATAAAAAAGAAAGACTTCTTTCCATGAAAATCTCATTGTTGAATTGATGAAAAATGTTGCCCCCTTCCAGATTTCATTGGCACTACATTTTTTCTTCTTTTTTTTTTTTTTTTCCCCCCTTTCCCCCCACCCCCCTCCTCTGTTTCTTGTAATTTGTACTGTGAAATGCTGTTTGGTTATGAGCTGGTATCAACTTGAATCAGCACACAGCTGTGTCTTCCCACCTTCTCAGTGGTGCAGAGGGCTTTGAAGGAAAAGAAAAGGGTTTAGTGCAAGATGACAGCAGACTTCACCGAGTAACAGGTGGAGGTCAAGTCGGTTTATTTGTTGGGATGAACAGAGTGCAGAGATGAAAAATCTTTGCCATAATAAGGTTTAGGAAGAAAGTGCTGACTAGTCTAAGCTTTGATTCCAGCTGACAGATCCTTTTCTAGTGTTCATTACTTGATTTCACAGTTCAGGCAATTTTAAGAGGCTTAAAATTATATTTCTGCTCTCCTCTATAAAACTTTTCGATCACTTTCGAATTTTTGCTTTAAGTAAAGTTATAGAGGCTCCCTAGTATATCACTGCTGCCTTTACACTCTTATAAAGTCAATACGCCATCCAAAATGTAAGGGTAAGCTTGGGGGTTTTTTTCTTTTTTTTTTTTTTTGAAGACCCCCTACTTTTTCTGATTCTTTTTCTGAACGAAGTAAAACGTAGGCACCAATTCGATTCGAAAAGTAGAACTTCGGGGAAAACTTCCCCTGCAAAATGGGTAGTAAATTACGCACGATGCTTTAGTAAGTCACCGCTCCCGTTGGGGCATACGGGATTTTTTTCTTACATTACTGGTAGCGGCATTAATCAAGCTTGGCCGCCCCGGCACACGAAGTTTCAATCACCGAGTGTAGTTGCAATCACAGAGCGCCGGTGAGCTCCGGTCTGAAAGGGAGTCTCAGCGAGAGCCCAGATAACCAGAGCAGAACATCCTGACGTTGTGCAGCAGCGCTGGGACCGCGATGACCTGTCGGCGTCGTTGCGTCTCAGCGCAGCATCGCCAAGGGATTTTGGAGGGCCGAGCTGCAAGCGGGCGAGTCTCTCCTGGGTCAGCCTCCTGCCCTTCTCTGTGCCAGCTGCTGGGAGGGGAAGGTGGGCTCCTCTCCTTTCCTGCCCTGTTTCTTCCACCACCGCCACCTGCATCCTACCCGCTGGAGTGGACAGAATAGGACTATCTTTTAGCCGTTTGCTAAAATCTTCCCCCTCAGACTTTCTATTACTTCTGCATTCATTCTTTGCAGGGAGAGGAAACTCACTGGTCAAACCCTTGGACACCAGAATAGTTGCATGCAGTTTCCCAGGGAGCCAGATAGCTCTAAAGCTTCCCAGTGAGTGACAGTTTCTCTCTTCTATTCTTCTGAAACATGTGTTTTACACATATACTGAAAAATGTTAATATCAATTTACAGCCAGATTCTTGCTTTTCTTTTCTTTCTTTTTTTTAAAGAAAATATAAAACCTCCCAAAGTATATACACTGAGAGCACCTCAACACACATGTCACTTTTTTTTTTTACGTAGGAAAAAGTGTTGGATGCTCTTATGCACATAACGTCATTGGGCTTGAAAGCTGTTAGCTCATTCAGAGTTAGTGGCAAGAACACTGGACTTGCCAGCACCAAACTGTGAAACCTTTTTTTGTGTGACTAGTAGCAATCTCCTGGGGGTAGAAATCCAAACAAGGGGAGGAGGGGGGTGTAAATCTGTGCATTTGGATTCGAGTATCTTTGATACAGTGATTTCAACTTTGTCCTAGAAGTCCTTGAATCACAAATCATTGGAGGCTGGGAGAGTGTGTTGGGGAATTATCACTGTATGCTTTCCCTGCTCTTTTACTCTTTTCCAGGTGTCCATTAGTTACCACTGTCAGAGAAAGGATACTGGGCTAGGTGGATCCCTGTAATCTGATTTGGCATGGCTATTTTTCTGTGTTCCTACGCTCATGAGATCAAGTTATGTAGGTTTATTTCATAATGCCAGAGCAGCAGTTTCTGAGGTTCGACAAAGCTATCTAGCAAAGTGTCTAATAAAAGCAAAATCCTGTCCCATACTGTAGCTTTCTTGGTCCAGTGAAGCAGCATCCTCACGCATACAAATCTTGTAAAGTTGCTTCCAATGGCTCCCTCTGTCCCTTCATTTTTGTAAGCTAAAGTGCCATTTTCCTTTTTACAGCTTAATTGAACCCAAATGCACCCATTTTCTGCAATGTGGTATTTGGGTAATTTTACCATTTGCTCCTAAGTTTTCCCTTAAGCAAACTGAGAGCTTGCCCTCGATTACTTCACTGGGCCAAGATTTCACACAGTATCCTGCTTGCTACAAAATATGATAGTGTTCTCTCTCACCTTGTTTCTTTTTTCTTCTTTTACTTTCTTTTTATAAAATCAGGATATCTAAGAAACCCCGAACACCGCGGAGCACTACATGGTGGGTGTGCTTATTCAAACAATGCCAATGCTCTTGTTCTCGGTGCACAGACGTTTTGGGTTGGGGGGGGGGGGGGTGTACCAGGTGTCCCTCTCGTGTGGATTCTCTGGTATCTGGTGAGGAAAGAGCTCACGCCGGAGTGACAGCACTCGAGGGACCTCTGCCCTTCCTATGCCTGTTTTTATGAAACCTGTGGGGTCGTTTTCCCTGCAAGACCTCTGCCTTTCTCCGTCAGCCGTGGTTTAAACCGCTCAGGAGATGCAAGAGGCATTGGGCAGATCAGATGAGCGGACCTGCGGGCAGCACGGTCGTACACGGCTCCTCTGGAAATGATGCCGAAGCCAAACTGCTGTGCTCTGCCTTCGCTGCAATGGGAACGTTTGATTTTTTTTTTTTTCCCAGGGTGGGGGTATTCTTTATTCCTCCCGGAATCCTAAAGCTATTGGGGATGCAGGAAGATGAGGCCAATTTCACGTCTCTGATACCACCTGCCCGAGAGCTGCTCTGTTGGCAAGTGGGTTTAAGTCTCCAAGCAGGTCCATAGTGCCATTGCGGCGGGCGCTCGCCAGCATACAACTGGCAACGGACAATTTCCACTAAAAGAGCATAGCAGCTGTAGGTCAGCTACAAATTATTTTGTGTGTTATGGAGAAATGAGGTGACTGTTGAGTCCTGTGACTGTCAAAACCTGGGCAGTCATATGGTAAAAATACCAAGAACCGCTGGATAGCAATGCATAACAGCTCCGTGAGTACACTCTTGACCTGTCAAATTATAAATCCATTGCAGTTTGGTACAATACACATGAATTCAGTTTGCAACTCTTTCTTTCTCTGGAATAACGTATAAACTCTTCACCTCAAATTGTGCAGAAATCGGGTGATTTTACAGTACGTGGTAAATTACCTGAGACATTTTCAATCCTGACCGCAGCTCTTTTATTAATTAAAACATATGTTCAATAGCAGTGTACACCGATTAAGTCTTCAAAACCAATATTAGCACCAAACTTAGTCCTGTCATCATAAAAGTCGTTTGAAAACATTACCATGCAGTAACTGAGGTCACAGGTCAAAAAAATCTGCATATTTACCCATCTCCATCTCATGCCTTCAGCGTCCAGCAGCCATCACTGTTATATATAGCTTGGACAGACAGTGATCTTTTGATGACATGCAAATAATGAATAAATGATTTTTTGAGAAATTTTAAAAAAAAAAAAAAAAAACAACAAAGAAAATTCAACTCCATCCTCTTCAGTTACTAAAATTCCCTTTGGTATCACTTGCAATTTAGCATCCATATGCATCTCAGGAAGATATAGTTGAAACATAAATCTATTCTGGGTCTTTTACTTGCAAAAATATCATACCTCAGCTATAATCATATGCAAAGACTTTTTAGAGGGCTTTGTAAATGCCATCCAAATTTATGATGGCATCTTTTGCCTTACAGCTATAGATGTTCCATCCCCAAAGCACCCACATAAAGGTATATTCTCCTATGGATGGCTGCAGTTTGTCCCTGCTGCTATATCTAATCTGCCAAGTGTGCTGAAAAACTCTCAAATAACATTTGAAACGAAACAAACGTAGTCATGAATTTTAGATGAGATGTCTAAAGACGTCATTAGACTTTTTTTTTCTTCTTATGAAATTCTTGCATATTTATACAATGCAAAATGATACTGAAACTAACATTAAATCAAAGGGAAACTTGAACTGCTATTGAACTGTTTATTACACTTCTCCTTAAAGTTTTTAAATACAAAACTCGTGAAATTGTATTTTGAAGAAATTGGTAATATGTTGATTGCTAGTTTATTAGTTATTGAAAGAACCACTTGGGTGACAAAGCAGAAATGAAGGCTAACTTAAAGAGATCTAAAATAATCCAGATAGTTCTCTAAAACATAGATACAAGCAGATAAGGTAATACACCTGATGGGAACATTGCACCAAACAATTTAAGGCAGATTTTAATGGCATGGGCTTTTAAAATAATGGTGAATATTGTAGTGCTTGCTTTTCAGATTCTGTAGGGCAGATTTTCCATCAGCATAAACAAATATTTCTCCTTTGTAAACGGAGCGGTGCTCATTTGCAAAGGAGAAGTTTCAACCTTCTTTTTCCTAAGTGACATCAGAATTTTGATTTTGACTTGAATTATCATTTTAGGCTAAAAATTGCTGAGTAATACAAAAACATTTAAAACCTGAAGCCATTGAATCCGTTTAATGCGCCTTTGGCACCTCTCTCTCTCAGCCCTTTTTGAACATTCCGGTCCTCATTTTAATCAATCTCTTTTTATTAAGTTCTTTGGCTCATTTACTTGTCCGCGCATTTGCTTTATTTTATTTGGAACATTTCTTTTGTGGTGTCTTGAAAAAGAGTTGTGACATTTCTTTTGGATAGCTCCTTAAGTACCTGGCAGTCACCTATGATACGATGTTGATGGGTACGGATAGATTAGCTCTGTTTTCCTGATGATCTGTCAGACGGCGAGTTCCGAGGTTGTGCGTGTTGCTGATGCATATGCAGTAGCTCGATAAGTGGATAGAGGGGGAGCTTTTGCTTTTCTTCTGTAAATTCGGTGTTTATTAAGCTGGATGTGGCGTTGTGAAGCGAGGTGCTCGCTGGCAGGTAGTTAATCAGCGATCGCGGTAGCTCAGCCCACAACCAGGGGTGCAAGTATCCATTCAGAACGTAGAAACTAAAGAGCACTTCATTAGGATGAGTGAATTTCCATCTGCGTTGTATTTTGCGTATACTGGAGCGACTAATACAGCAAACTAATGGATGGCAGTTAGCGTGATTGTATTGCAGCTGATGACAAAGTTTGCTCAGCACTGAGTAGAACAGACTTACTATGACTGACAGCATCGTAGCCATCAAAACTGCAAGAAGCTTGAAATTAAGAATTCCCCAGGAAAAAAAAAAACCCAAAACAGCTAATCAGCATTTCTGGTGATACCGATTTCGGTGAAATTGCTTGAATAATTTGCATAGGAGGATGAAAATTCCTTGAGAAATTCTTCCTATATATCGTGGTGTTTGTTGTTTTTTTTTCTTTAGCAGCCAGCTTGTTTTTCCGCATCATCTATTTGTTCTGCATGTTGTTGAGTTCATGTTCCACCTGGTAATATTTGAGCTTCCGTGATTCCTTTTCATGGTGTCCCTTGAGAATGAAGATCCAGACCATATTTCTTTTGTAGCTTTTGTTATGAAATCTCCATCAAGAATCCAGTGGCAGAGAGATACTGGGAACACTGGGGGATTTATCCAGAAGTCGTCTTTGGAGATGAATGTTAGCTGGTCTACCAATTGTTTAAAACGTGTGCAGTCAGAATGTTAGCAATTAATGAAGTGAAATTGGATGGGGATACAGATATAGATACAGATGTAGCCGTAAATTTGGAGAGAAGGGGAATCGTTCTCCTCTTGCACTGCTGTGACTCCATTCACTCCACCAAAGTTAATCCTAATTTCGGTACCTCGGTTAGTAAGGTGTGTAGGTATATGGGGAATAGGTTCATAGATTTTTATTTGTTCCGGGAAGGATCTGTGCATTCAACTCTCATGCATCATTTTCTGGTCCATTTAATTATATATCAGCCTCATACATGAAAATTTGAAGATCTTTAGCTGTACTCAAGGAAGACTCTTATGTGGTGCGTTTCTAGTACTGGCAAACGTAAGGAGGTAGAGGAATTAAAACCATCACAATGCTCCAGTGCCCCTTAGAAGATGAGGAACATGAAGTATTCCTGTGCATTCACTGATTAAACTTGGGCTGGAGGTTTGCGAAGTGCAGAGTTTTGGAAAAGTCTTACTGCGGGACTTCAACATCCGTGCAATGGCTCCAGTAACCAGAGTCTCTGAAGGACAAGGATCCCATTTACGCTTGCATTATGCATTGAGCAGAAGGGTGTGATGCATGATGTGGAATGAACAAAATAACTCGTGTGTTTAGGGAAATGCCAAATTAATGAAAATTCAGAAAGCTCTAATGTTGAAAAGGCACATGGATTCCTTGATAGAAATATAATGCTGCTAACAGTTTCAAGATTATTGTTGTCTGAATTTTCTGCTTATTGTGTAGCGCAATTAAAATTCTTTTCCAACTGAAAAACCAATGTCAAATTAATATTTCCTTTTGGAAAAAAATACGAAAAGTACACATCTTGTTCCATTTAGCACCATCGTGGTCTTTGATCTGATTCCCTCTGTCCAGTGACCAAAAAAACCCAAACAAAACAGATTCATGTTAATGGGAGCAGGCTAAGACCATATATGTTTGGCATATGTATACTTACAGAATCACATGAACACCAGCACAGTAAGTTAAAGTAACACACCCACTCAGACTTCCATCTGTGTTTTATGCCACAAATCTCTTTATTTTCTTTTTTATTTAGCAATTAACTTTTCCATTTATTCTATAGTTAAAAGCTGCCATGAGATGGAAATAGACTAAGTCTGATTTTCTTCTCTTGCACTCTAAATAACATTCAGAGGAGACTCAGACCTGAATTAGGAAATCTGGGTTTCCTAGAAGTGCCAGGTGTGCCTGTGATTTGGACAACAGTCCTACACACAGAATCGTAAGAAACACTTTTAAACCCCACCTGGGTTACCCAGCCGTTGTGTTCTGGCTGTTCTTGTTTATTCCTTGCTTGGAGCAGATGGATGGAAAGAGGCAGGGAACGGGGAGGATCCTTGGCTCCATTCCCTCTTCACCGGCCAGCGCAGCTGAGACCGGTTGGGGGATATTGTAATTTGTTGCTGCTGTGTACCAGAGAGGAGACAGACGAGAGTCGGGACTCGGAGGTGTCCTTTTGAGCTGGCACTACCCCTTCCTTGGGGCCACGTGAAGTGCTGAAATCAGGTCTTCAGGGCAGTGGTCCCCGATATCCGTTAGCTCTTGAGGAAAAATGCTGAGGAAAGCCGTGCAAGGCAGCGGCATCCTCCCTGGGCTCTGCCTGGGGTAGCTTCACTTTTAACTTCTTTAATTTCCTGCATTCCTGAGCAACGCAGGAGGGGAAGCTGCAGCCTGGGGACCACTAAATGTGTTAAAACTCATTAGGTACGAAACAGAAGACCTTTAAAACTAGCCAAGAGTCTCAAACGTGGGTGCCAAAAATTAAACACCTAATTCCGTATTTAGGCATTTATCTTAGCTCCTGCCTCACAGTCGTTGCTCTACACCGTGCCATCTCGTAGGTGGCCTGATTTTTGTAGGCACCGGGCACCGACAATGCTAACCCAAAGCACTGAGGCCACTTACCTAAGAGTAAGACTTGTAGTATCAACTTCAGATTTTTCTGGGTGCTTAAACCGGAGTTCCTTCGCTCTCACTCTCGGCTCCTGAAAGGAGCTTCGATAGAATAACCGGCATTGTAACATATGGCTTAGCAAGGGGGAAAAAAAAAAAACCACAAGAAAATGAGTATTAGAAATGGATGGACTAAAGAATACGCAGGATATATCAGGCACATTAACCAAACATATGGTGCTAAATGAGATATTTTTTTTAAATTGCAAAAAAATTGACATTCCTGGCAGTCTCAAGGATAATGTGACATGGCTGTGATAAATTTAGAAGAATGGGACATATTTTGGCTTGTTCTTGGAAACCTTTTTCTTGCATGCCGACTGTATTTCTTCTTTTATTAACCCATTCAAAGAATGTTTGAATTTTGCTGCTAGAGCACCACGCTAGCGCAACATAAAATGTGAATGATGCTAATTGCTTTGCACTGCCTAACTTTCTGTCATACCCTTCCCTCTTAAAGGACAAAACATGCTTTGGAAATGAGCTGGCAAGCTCATCTTATTCTTTCTCTTGGTCAATATTAAGTGATGTAATTAAGCTCCTGTTTGCATATTCTTCTGAACTAGGAAGCAGCCATTTTTGTCTTGAGATCTGATGGATATGATCACTCAAAATAAAATGTGTCATTACAAACCTCAAACAAAATAAAAACATGGTAGAGTTGGACTGTTCCAAACCAATACATTTCAGAATACCCTGAAATAAATAGAAGAAGCAAAGTAGGGATAATAGTGCCAATCAAAGCGATGCTAACAAACAAATATAACAAAAGTAGCAACCAATTATCAGCGCTTTAATTTGTCTCTCTACTCAATTTTACAATGCAGTGTTACATTAAAATCTCTGGTTTTCGTGTGAAAGCAACTGCCTTGACCTTGTAAAACCCATCCCGG
This sequence comes from Apaloderma vittatum, assembly GCF_000703405.1. NCBI lineage: Eukaryota > Metazoa > Chordata > Aves > Trogoniformes > Trogonidae > Apaloderma > Apaloderma vittatum. The sequence continues at coordinate 68,859 of NW_009704907.1, forward strand.
TGTGAACATGACGCTGCTCAGCATTGCCACAGTGCAAGGTCATTTGTCTCAGCTTTGTTGTAGCCCCTCAAGCTCCAGTGTTCGGACGCTTGAACTTGCTTCAGCTTTAAACTGTATTCCACTGCTCTCTCTGCCCCTTCACCCTACCATGGTTTAGATGACTTAAGCAGGTTTTTTAGCACAGGGGTAAAAGAACAGCCTCTTTCACTTTCTCAGAAGCTTTATCATCTTTCCCACAACCCCAAAGAGGGCGTGCAGCTAGAAGTGATGGGAGAAAGCAGGGAGTCCACAAGCCAGCCGAATCCTGCGGTGCATACACTTTGAGATCTTGCTCCTTCCACCCGCCCTGTTACTCGCCCAGGGCACAGGTACTCGTGTCCCCTCCTGGACCTCCGCTCACGGGCTGCCCAGCCCTCACCTGCCCGCGGAGCCTTGTGCCTCCACGCAGGCGTGCTGCGCGACCTCGCAGCTAGAGCTGCTCCCACGGAGCTGTATTTTCCTGTGACAGTCACTTGTGCTGCCCGTGACATTTTGCACTTAGAGCCTGCAACGTTAAAACCTTTCTGGGAGGTGAAGCTAACTCCTTCCACAGCCCAGCACGGAGGAGATGTGCCCACAACATGTGCACAAATGCTGCCACTGACCCTTGACTTTGTGCTCCGGGCTGGTGATTCCATCCCCAGTTCCTCCATTGTAAGAAAATCTGGTTCAACTGCACCACTACTTCTTTTGAGTATCCTTGTGAATATGGACACTCAAAAGCAGAGCAGTAACTAAACTGCAACCCAAGATGCCATTTGAGCAGGAATTCAGCAGGCTGCATTGAAATATTTCATTGAAATCCCTTAGGTTAGTCTCCTTTTCGCTCCCACACTCAAACTGAACCAACTCCTTTTGCCAACTCCAGTTTTGAGACAGAGAGCTGCAAGTATAACACACCGCAACTCTGTCCACTCCCTTACTTTATTTAACTTTCTGAAATACAAACTGCAAAACCTCACTGAAACCATTAAGACCCCAGCAGTGCAGCATATAAAGTGCAAGAAGGCTCCTGCATATCGCAATCAACATCCCAGGGACTATAAAACTAGGGTTATTAAATAAAAAAAAGTTAATAATATTGTCCAGAGATAATAATGTACAGACCTCTCTGCTTTTTAACAATTAAATTCTGTAAAATACAGAGTTGAACAGCATTGAATGACTTTGCTAGTGGAAGTTCAACTTCCACATTATCTCATATTTTGCTTTTGCACCTGAAACCTCAACTATTCTGCACCTTTGTTTTTGCTGTATCCCTACGGATATGCAAAATGTCTAATGTACTGGAAATGGCATGTTTTCAGAGTTTGTGCAGCTAATCAGAATACCCATATGCCTCTAGAACTATAAAAATACAGAGAATAATATGCACATACTTTATTTATTTATTCTTTATCTATGTGCTGTAATATTCTTTTGTCCAAGCATAAATCGTGTGCAGAAAAGGCTCGGATTTTAAGAGCCTGTTGCAATATATCCATTGCACTAATTTCTTTGGGGCCACAGGCTTGATGCAATATCAAGAGGAGTTATTCTTACGGAGTACACCAAACCGGTTGTGTTAGCCTTATGCCGTTTCTGCCTGTCCACGGGAGAGGTTCCACCCGATGGCAACTTAGCTCTTGATTTTCATTGGAAGCCTTTGATATAGTTCAAGGGCATAGTAACAACTCTGAAATAATTCCAGCGTGGCTTCTAATATCAAGACCCAAATACCATTCACCCTTTAAAAAAGTTTGAAAGCAAAAGGGAGCCACATAAATATACTACTTTCAAATACCTTTGAAGTCAAGAGAGTAAGGAGAGGCAGAGCTCGAATTCAAGAAAACTTCATTCTCTAGTTGTGCCTTGAGTCGTGGAGCACATTTAAAAGATCCATTTGAAATAATCTACTAAACCAGTGAGTGAAAGACAGAACTCATAAAAAGCCTGTAAAAATCCAAATGCTCCAGCTATTACAGATTTCTAAAAATAAAGCAGAGTAGGTTTCAGTAGCAATAATGCGCTGCATCATATCCATATTTCAGATTTAAAAGAAAAATATGGCTGCCTTTTAGTGCGCATTGCTCAGAGCAAACCATGGCTGCTTCTGCCTCAAAAAAAGATCACAAATGAAAGTGAGCTTTCAGCTTGCCATTGTGTTCCATTTAATTTGTCCTTTAAGTTTATCTAGCTGCTTCTGCACCCACTTTCACAATGCATAGGCTGTCGTTCCATGACCTAGCATTATTAAATTGCACTTATCAATCATTCTTGCCAGGAAAATACATTAAAGAAGTCAGAGAAGTCTGGTTTCAGCAGTCCCTCGCCTTCGCAGACCTCCTCCCTTGGAACGGCTTTCACACAGCACCATCGACCTGTCATTACAGGACCCAGAGGTGAGGCGTAACCCAAGAGCCCCCAGGCAGCTTAAACGTTAGCCACGGCACCCGCTGTCCATCCCACGGAAAGTCCTCGCCACGTGTGACCCACCTAGGGAGAGCCTGTGCTTCCGAAGCCTGATAACCTGGAGGTTTTAATGGTCAAAGACCTGCGTTTGGTTTTGCTAGGCTGGGCTGCTTGGTAAAAAAAAAAACTCCTGATGACCATTCAACAGTGCCCAAAGAGGCAACTCCTGGTTTCTGGGGGCTTGGGGTTTTGTTTGAAGAGGGTGGGGAAAGGGACAGAATGTGTTACAGAGAGTGCCTTCTGCTTGTGTCCATTCACAACATAGATTCACTCTAGCTGCTCGAGACAGGGACCCATCTCTCACTTTTGAACTGCTACAGCTTTATTTCTCTGCCAGTCACTCAGTGCTCGTGGTGTTGGTACCAGGGTGCTGAAGAGCCGCCTTGTTAGGGGACTCCTTTGAAGTTGCTTCCTGCAATGCTTTGTCTGGTTTTCTTCACGGTGCTCTTCTGACTGACTTCCCGAGTGAAAGAGCTGTCCTCTGGGTCTAGATGTGCTTACACGATTTTGTTAGAAAGATGCGTTTGCATTTAACCTAGAAAACTAAACGCAATGTTCCGTTCACATTTGAAAAGGAACTCACCCGGGCATTCACGAAGGATTCTTCTGGCAAACCTCTTTGGAAGATGTAAAAATAGGAATGAATGGTTGTGACATGTTTCTTTCTGCTATGAAATTTTGTCTCACTTAGAGGAGAATTATTATGGAATTGGTCGAATGGTGAAGGCATATTAGCAATTTGTACTAGAAATTATTTCGATGTGTCTCTTTGGCGTTAGTGTGGTTTTACTGAGGGCAGCAAAAACCAGGAGGAGCCTCTTTGTCTGCAGAGTTCAGGTGATGCAGTGTAAAGTGGTGGAATTGCACTAAGTTGAAGTGAGGTCAGAATTGCATTTCATGAGGGTTTTTTTGTGCTTTGTTAAAACTACTTATTGTAGTTAGATTTGTTGTGGTTAATTCCATAAAAATTATCTGTTACTCTTAGACACACACCGACATCCTCAGAAGAAATTTAAGCATCTAAGTTCTGTACAGATTTCTCTTGACATTTGGATCTGAGCTATCTGGCAAATATATCTTCTTCTAAAAGCTTTGATAATTTGTGATATAAGTGTGAATAATGTGAATGTTCCATTAACATTATATTCAGTGCACATCGGCTGACTCTGAATTCCTATCCTTTAGAAGTTCAGCCTTTTAGATTGGAGTTGTTGATTGATTACTTAATAGGCTTTTCTGTATTTAGCTGTGTTTTTCCTCACACTTATTTTTTAAGATCATCAAATGCCTCTCTCTGCCCCTGTTTAGGCCCTCTGGATTCTGGATTTTTGTATGGTTGAGAGAGGAAATGCATCAGTGGTGAGGTCTTGTTTAAATCTCATCTACAGTCTGTTTTCACAAGACTTTTTCTGTGCACTGGGGGATTTGCATCAGCTGTGTGAGAAGAACATTCAAAGACAGCCAGAATTCTAAAGAGCAAATACAATGATTAGAGTTCCCAAATATTGTTTGTTTGGAAGGAGATGGCTTTACTAACTCCGTAAGAAAAGTAACAGACTTTCTAATCGCCATTTTTCCTAACAGGTTAAGCAAAACTGTTCTTCTACAACACCATTTAGAAGCTTCTTCTGTTTTATGCTTGTTCACAAACAAAGTCTTGTGGACCTTCAGGAAAAAAAAAATCCATTTGAATCCATCCGTGGATTCTTTAAGTGTCATCATCCTGGAAGAATCTTGTTCCAGACTTCATTCTTTGTTCTTTTGGAACATTCCTCTTCAGTATTCTTCTTCCACAGCACACTGGGCTGTGTTTATTTCTCTTCAACAACAATCATTCTTGTTAGTAAAGGGTACTGTACTGAGACGGATTATTTTCTGCAAATCCAGCTTTATTCTTGATGCCATTGCCTCCAGTGTACTTTGGGACAGTAAGCAGAAGAGAGAAGCTTTTCAGGTATCGAAAGTGGCAACATAAAGAGTGTAATGCAATCATGTAAGAGGATATAATCTTTGAGCAAATCATACACACCCTTAGTCACTGGGTCTTGGACATTTTGGAAGAAGTGATGTGGATATAATTGTGATACACACGTGTTGCATTCTCTAGATGATCTAGATGACTAGATGAGGTCCTTTTGAGGTCCCTCCCAACCCCTAACATTCTGTGATTCTCTTTGGATATATAGGTGTTATGTAAATGGTCAGTGGGAGGTCATGCTGAGTGGTCTTCAGAAAAGCAAGAGCAGGATTTAATCTTCAGTCTGGAGCAGTATTTCAGGCAAAGGAAAGACATGAGTAAGTAGGTCATCATCAGAGTGAGCTCCTCAGCCAAGTGAAAGATTACAAGAAGGTTCAATCTCCTTCTGATGTTCATACGTGCAACTTTATCACTTGGATGTGTATATGAGATGCATTTGTAAAACACGATCAGAATAGACAGCAGAGAAGAAGCTGTAGACTATTCATGGCAGGTGTTGTCATTGACAATGAGTGATTTATAACTTCTCAGGAATATTCCTGACTCTTTCACACGCTTCCCAACATTCCTTAGAACATAGCTCACATCTTATGCTGGGGTACCCCAGGATACTGAGTGCCCTTTTGTGTCATTTTGGAAGCCAAACTTGGAGGAGGAGCAGATCCTTAAGAGGATTTCTTAGCTCTAAGGTGCTCCATTCAATGAACCAGCTGGGCAACCTCTGTTCTCGCGAAATTATCTGTACCGCACCGTGTTGCAGAAGGCTGTGCACTAGTTTCCTCTCTGCATTGGTGCTGCTGCCAGTGCTCAACCCAGCTGGGCAGTAGCCAGCAGCGAGGATCTGAGCTGGCTGACCAAAGGACCAGATGTGCAGTGAGTGCTGGCACAGGAATGCATGACTCCTCAGTAGTTCCAACAGATGGTGGCAAGATCCAAGTTTCTTTGGTGATAAGCTAGCAAAGTGATTCATGGAGCCTCACTTGATGATGGCAGTTTTTTGGGCATGACTCTATGAATGCACCATATGTCTTCTCTGGACCAGTGTGGTTAGGATTCAGTGTCTGGCAGATGGTAAATTGATCACCTATAGGGTGGCTTTAACATCACTATCAGTTTTAGAATTTATTTCCAAGCCTTGAAAATTCAAGCAGTTAGATCCCTATCTCCTACGCAGCGTACTTTTGTTCCCTGCAAGTTAGATTATTTGGTGGTCAGCGTAGCTCACCCCGGCACTCCAGCGTTGCAAAGCCAGCATGTGTTGCTGCCGCCTCTCAAAGTTTCCCAGACATTAGCCCACTTGAACTCTTTACCAGACAGTGAAGGATTGAAATGCTGTGGGTGACAGCAGTATTTACATAAGTGGTTTTAGGCTTCCATGTATTGCTACTTACACTCTAGTGACTTTATATCTGGAGCTGGCTGAAACGTTAAATTGACCATGATCTTGTAAACCAAGGATATACAGAAGCCTGGGCTGCAGAGCATTCAAGCATTTCCACAGAATATGACAGCATAGATCCTGCAAGCCAAAAAGCAAGGAAGAAAAGGCAAGGAAATAAAAAAAAATAATAAAAAAATGAGTAAGAATGAGATGGTATGTTAGGAAGATAAATGAAGGAGAAACACAATTACAAGAAACAAATACAGCACAAAGGGAAGAACCCAAGGAAGTGGGTGTGTGAGCAGAAAGAGAAGAAGGGATGAAAGTCAACTAGTGGAGTGGTTTCCATTATATTCATTTCCTCCATAATAAGCATTGCCATTGAGATTTTTATCAGGACAAGGCCAACGAGGGAAACTCTGCGGGATAGTACTCTCTGTTCATGCCAGAGTGGCAGAAAACTTTGTGTCACTATCTGGGAAGACACTGTGCCCTTCTCTATCGAAATTCTCCGCAGGGTGACGGAAATATCAGTGCGTGGTAGCTGTCCTGTCAGCCGGTTTCAGGCAACTCAAAGTGATAATTCCTGCTAACTCACTCCAGAGCTACGCAGTGCAAAAGGACGTTTTGTAATATCCTATTCCGTAGAACTCTCTGCGGCTGCTCCTCAATGCTGTCAGCTGGCAGACTAACGTAACCTTCTACTTCCCTTTGAATTTTGACAAAAAACAAAGCGGTGTGGCTTCCTTCCGATACAGACCCCTCCCATCAGGGGATGGTGATGTAAGACAGCGGAAAGAGGAGAGAGAGCCACTCCGCAAGGGTAAGAAAGCTGAGTCGAAACCGTAAATAGCAAAACGCTGACCAACGGGTGAGTGCCGCCTGTGTGACGGCAAAAAAACAACGGTCCGGTTTTACAGCGTCAGGGTAGCTGACTGGTGTAGGTGATGATTTTGATTTTCTCCACTCCCTTCAACAGGAGGTGATGCTGAAGGAGAAACAGTTTCCAAACAGATGGCCTCAAGGTCAGGGTTTAGCAATGAGGAGGTGCCCTGCCCAAACTGCCATCCCCTCCCATATCCCAGGCAGAGAGGAAGGCTTGGAAATGGTTAAATCTTGAGCTAAACAAAAGTCAGGAACCGTGTAATTAAAACTCTACCTTTGTTGTATTGTAAAGAGTTAGACTGTGACATAGGAAATATTTAAAGGAGCAGGCTGTTCAGCTAATTTGTGTGTGAGTGAACCGCTTAGACAGTCCTATCCTAGATTAACTGTAAGACCACCCACTGAGATTCCCTCATAAAGGGCCATGATTGCTCAGCTTCGTTTTGTATAACTGTTCAATAATTACTAGATAAATGCATAACTAAAAGCTCTATTACACTAATAATTTGTACTGAGATAGATGTGTGGGACACCATGCTGGGTTAATTTGTCATCCCTGCAGCAAACTTCTAAAGAGGGCTCTTTCGCAGAGGAGTTGTGTTAATATGTTGCTCTAGCGAGGACACGTTAGAGCAACAAGATGACTTGGTCGCTTAATCTCCTAAAGAGGCAAAATGCCTGGAGGGTAGGTGCCAGAAAGAAGAATGGGGGGTGATTAACACAGTGGACCCAGATTTAAACTCATCCTGACAAAAGGAGCTGATCTAACTGAGCAAAAGAATGGAAAAAGAGAAGTGTTAAAAATACTAATAGGATTTCATGCATCCCTAAAAAATAGTACAAAAATCGAGTGCGGCAGAAACAAAGTGTTTCCACCCATACTTGTACTATTCTGTGTTCAGTGTCTTTGCTCTCTTCAATGTATCCGCGAAGTTAAACTATATGCTTTAGACAGAGCAGTGAACTATTATATTTTTATCTCTGCTTTATGCTAAATTCTCCTAGCTTCAGACACACACAAAAAGCACATTATTGCTTTAAATATGGAACCCATGTTTAAGCATCAGAGCTCTGGATTTTCAACCTCCTCTATTGACAGAACCATAAATCATGTTAAAGTTAAGTGAATTACTGTAGCGTGGAACTATAGCTTTAACAATGTTTATGTAGTATCAGCTTACCATCTACAGAATGAAAGGGGAAAAAAACACTGATATTAGAAATGGGAATGTGGAGTCCTATTAACTTAACAGCAATATATCACTCCTAAGTCACAGATTCCATTACCATGCCCTTTTTAGTATCGAAGCAGAATTATATCATCACACACATAAAGACTATGTTTTTTAAGAGAATTTACATTTCTATTGTAAACTTATCAACTGCATTTCATTATAAGAAAGACATGATATATTCTCCTAGCACTAGTTTTTATCTCATATATGGGAATACATCATGTGTATTAAAAACAATAATGATATGCAAAAGCTGCCAGCATTTGATGTGAAGTAGGAATTCTGCACATAGGTTAAATTAGGATTTTTTGACCTCTAGCTATGGTCTTGGAAGGGAGGAGTGCTTTCTGTAGGTGCGATTTTTATTTCTGTACCAATGTAATCAGTTCTGTAGGATTCAGATCTCCCAAAGGCAGAGGAATTTTGACATGTTTTAAAACAATCTGTTCAAAATAGCTAACTTAACTGGCCCCCTGCCTGTGCCAGAGTCTGGAACCAGCACTCAGTTGAGCTCTACAGGTTTTCAGAAGCAGCCTGTAATACTCAAGAATACAGAGTACACCAATAAACCCTGTGCCCAAACACAGCTTTAAGCATATTTTCCTTTTGCTAGGAACTCCGTGGGCCTTGGCAAATATCCTTCTGCCTCCCACTCGCTAATGCAAAATCTCTTACGGAAAGAAAATACCTGAACAAAGGGTGCAGGTGCCTTGTACCACTCTGGTCCTCAGAGCAGCAAAAAGGGGCTGATGGCCAGCCCTGACTTGGAGATCCCACAGCTCTGTTTTTTCAGCAGTGCTGAAAGTACCACCTGCACTTGACTTCTGGAGCTGAGAGATGGATATTCTGCAATTCAGTCCTTCTTTTGGATGTCTGTGGGCAGGAACAGATCCTTCATCCCTCATGTTTAGGGTATTTGTACATCTCTTGTGTTGGTCGGCTGCTTATATTAGGAATGTTTCATCTACATTTGCCCACCTAACATGGAAATAAGTGTCAGCGATACCTAAATTTCACCCTCAGTTTTGATCTCCCACCCCATGATTGCCCAGCCTTGTCACTGCAAATGGGAATGCAAGGCAGGATCGGTTTGAATTTAGCTCATCCGTGGACCTGACAGGCCTGTTACTAAACAGCCCCTTTGCACCATTATGAGACTTAAGCAATGCTTAAGTTTTCCAGTGATCTGAATTCCCTTCAAAAGGACGATCCTAGGAGGGGTTAGTCCTGCCCTCAGCAGCTCTGTATTTAAGTAGAGGTTAGTCCTTGCTAACCTGAATAAGAGACTTCTCTACATTTATCACCCAAAAGTCTATTCCTAATGGGCAGTAAGAAAAACTGGGGACATTCAGAAACCTTTGAAAGAGTTACGGGGATGCAGCTCCCATTGAAATTCAAAAGCAGCTAATGAATTCTCCCAGGACCTCTGCAAATCCCAGCCCGAGTTTCTTAATTATTTTTTTCTTGTTTGGGTAACAGCTTTCATCACAAAAATCTGTGGGCTTAAAGCTATTGTTTTAGGCTTCTATTCTTTACCTCTTGTATTGTATTATACACAGAAGTGTAAGTTCCTTTCAACAAATTTGGATTATTGCCAGATCTCCTTATTAAAAAGTCACTCTTCATATTTCCGATAAACACAGCTGTTTCATGGTGTTTGAAAGCATTTCGCATCAGCTAGCATGGTGGCTTAGCCAATTAGTACTCTAATATGGTCAATTTTCAGAATAAGTACCTTTGGGGTACAAAGGGTGGGATACATCTTGCATAATTTGAACGGGCACTTGCATCGCTTAAATGCGAGGAGAAAGATTACAGCACGCAGGGAGTTAAAGCAACTTAGAAGCCTGAAGTGGAAATATCCAGCAGAACAAACTGTTCTATAACATTTCCAGGGAAATGACTTTTAAAAAAATACTTTCTTAATTGTAATGAAGCCAATTACAACGGCCTCAAAAACAAGCTGATAAAAATGTTCCTGTTTCATTACGATTATAATGTTACTATTTCTAGGAAGATTGATCAATGTTTAATGAGCTATTAGTAAACTTAATTATCACTTTATAGAGGAGGTATCTGAGTGTTGTGCCCCCATGAAGCCAATCCACTGTTAAAATTCCTCAGCCCACTACTTCTTCAAGCAGGTGAGAGCGTAGGGTGAGAGTAGGCTCTTCCCGAGCGGCAGAAGAGCAACGCTACATGACCCTTTCAAAGGCTTGATGAAGAAAGAAATTCCATCCAGTCATCTGGATTTGAAGGGACTGGCAAGGCTTTTTGAAAGAGGAGATGGAAGGTGGATGGATCAATGGGTCTCTCCCATACGTTGGGCTGTGCCTGAGCAGCACAGGTGCGATTGCCAAGTCCCTTCACCGCATTGCTGAGCGCTCTCTGGGAGAAAGGATCCCGAGTGTCTTTGTTGGGACTGCTCCCATGTTCCTGGAGAAGGGCCTGAGAAGGGGCTAAATACCCGAAGAAAACTATAACCTGTTTCAAATTAACTGATTCTTTATTATCAGATAACTCAGTTCAATAGGATTCACAATTTTAGCTCCTCTTCATTTGCCTTAGACATGCCAAGTACAAACTTCATCAATGAATGCAACTTATTTTGTTGGTTACTTACTTTATAACTGGCTACTACAAATCAAGAAGGGAAAAGACGAGACAGACTTGCATTATCAGATGTTTGAATTCAGCGTTCTGAAAAATCCTCTTACTTTTGTAGTGCACAGCACCATGAACTCATAAAACACTAAAAAATCCAGCGTAGCACGCAACAGCTGTACTGCATAATTACTTGGCCCAACAGCAGTAGTTTTAAAATACTGGTATATCTATTGCAGGCCACCATACGTTATCATCTCATTTTCAATAAAAAGTCTGGGATGTTTCAGATGAGCTTCAATGGAATTAGAATCATGTGTGCTTTGAAATATTTATGCTTGCCTTGAGATGGAAGGATAATTCCTGCCTTCAACTCCCCCACACAAATAACAGAATTAATAATACCAGATAGTCCGACTCCTCCATACCTACAGCAGGTAGAAGTGAAGTTCTGATCTGGAATACACATATTTTCATAGGTTGTAGAACTTGTGTTTTATTTCATTTAGTGAGGTCAATAATAAAATATAAATGTCACAGGCTGTAAGACGCCAAGAGAAATACGGTTTGGCAGCATGGAGCTGCTTAGGGATACATAAATAATAAGTCAATAAGTAAATAAATAATAGGCAAAGACCTATTTTATCTTCCATTTGAAGATCTCAAAGAATTTACAGTCACTGATTGAGACTTGTAATATCCCATCTGAAGCACCTGAGTAGTAATAGCCCCTTATCATGCACAGGAAAATTTTCCTCACTCTAGGCGTGGTTTCCGAAGCAATGACTTCATAATTTTTATTAAGCGTTTTTAAAATTCATGACTGAAGGGGCTTGTCCATGGTCACTTGTCCCTTTTAAAGGCAAACAGGGAAAACAGCAACCTGCTCCACTACCTCACGTCTTTTAATTGATTGAAAACGTTTGTGAGGATCCATATATTTGGAAACGCGGTTGCGTTCTGCAGTCAGAACTTGTTTGAAAGGCCATTATCGGAATAATGGTCTTTATCTGGGCCAGCAGTTTTTAGACTTTAGCATATAATTCTCTTTCTCCCATATAAAACAAGCATATTTGTAATGTGGATGAGTTTAGCAGTAGTAGATTCTTCCTCTTATCAAACAGCCCTTCCTTTTGCCACGTGAGAAGTGTGGTCTATCCCAGACAGAGACTGCAAAGCCAAGAGTTTTAGACATCCCTGTTCCATTCTTTACTTCTTATTCTAATCTACCTGCTCTGAGAAAATGAACCCTATGTCTCAGTATATGGCACAGACCGAAGACTGATGCCTGTTGAGTCTTGTTTCCTTCCCCCTAGTCTTTCCCACAGTCGGCAGAAAGCCCTTCAAGGCTGTGCCGAGGAGTTGGCCAAGAGTCCAAAGAGGAAACACTTTCTCCTTCTTGCATCATTTTACCTTTCCAAGTTATTTTTGGTCATTTCTGCATTTGTTTTTCTTCCCCTCTCTCTTTGGGAAGATCACCGACAAATGCTTTAAATAAAAGTTTAAAAATTTCCAACCTAGTTTTTACTTGATTAGATGTTTGCCACATAAACTTTCATTTCTCACTTTTATCTTCATCCTTCATCTTCCATGTGGCATCCAAGAAAAAGAAAAACTACAGAAGGAGATACAAAGAAAGAGAGGAAGAATATCGAAAAAGAGGACAGATATGTTGTATGCCAGTGAAAATTGTTGTAGTCATCAAAATGCTCACCACCAACTGTAGTTGGATTAATATTTGTGGCAAAATATTTTGACAAGCTCTAAAATGACTCTTGCTTCCTGGAGAAGGTGATGATACCTTCATACCCGTGAAGTGGCTATGACGTAAGTGCCAATAAAGCAGTTACGCCTCAGGGGTTGGTGTAAGTGAGATCAGAGGCGGATGCTTTGGGTGGAATTCACCTAACTGAAGGTGCCTGTGTAGACTGGAGGTATCTACCTCGGAGCTGGTACTGGTTGGGCTACCTTCACATCCACCGGTGAGCCAGTTGGCATGGTCAGTGAAGTCTAGACCAAGGTAGTGGTCTATTTTTGGGTGAGATGGACAGTTCCTTAGACACCATTTGTTCTGTTTAGTTCTCCATTGAGTCTAGGATAATGAGCTCCACATTTAGTAGGGTGAATCCCACATTATCTCTACCTTTGATAGCACACTTCAAAGTCACAGCCTCTCCCAAAGGTTTGGGGACAGGAAAACAGCCTTCATTTCTTCCTTTGAAGATTTGGATTCTTTATCTGAAGACTTTTCAAATATACTATAATTCAAGATGCAAACTCAGAACAAAAGTATTTGTCTTAAAAGTGAATAAGAAATAATTAAGTAGGTTTGTGGAAAAACAAGAGATAAGCCCAGATGTGCAGACAGGTTGAGCAGGCTGGGCACACATGTGTTTGCCTTGGCCATGGAATAACTGTCAACATTTCCATAACAAGGAGTGTGGGATCTGCCCCTTCTTGTTTCCTTTTCCCAAGTTGCAGACCCAGCACGGCTGTGGGAAGACACGGTTTTCCAGTTCAGCCCACATGCCGCAGGGTCTAGCGGTAACAAAATAGGTACAGCTCATGCTTTCAGAAGAGTTTCTCTGGATATACATCCACCTTGGTCAGAGATAGCTGAAGGCTGTGTGTGCTAGCTTTTAGTTTCTCATCTCCATGCTTGCTCTCAGTGGTATTTTCGTCCAACTTACTATGCGTTTCTCTTTCTGTTGTATTTTAAATGGCATTAAGGAGGGCAGACTCGTGGGGTTAACAAGGATACGGGGGAGCTTTTCATGGCAAACATGAGAGCTTCATGTTCCTCCCCTATCAGCACCCCGGGCAGGAGTGCAGCTCTTGGTGTCAAAGCAGGGATTCCTACCCAGTCGTGGAGAAAGAAGTGCATAGAAGTGCTGCCCAGCCAACCCTTAAAGAATGTTTACAGGATAACACAGTAGGTCTCCCTGCTGCTGTCTCTGAGTACATGTTTTATCCACTTCTACAGGCTCTGAGTTTGCTAATGGTTTAATAATGCTTAAGAAAAAAAAATATTAATAAAGTGTCGTATTATTAAACTGGCGATGAACAAGACTAAGAAGCAGATTTTAGCTTTTATTTCACTGAGGGTTTTCATTAACATTCATCATGAGATGAGTGTTTGCTCATTTGTATTTGATTTTAGTCAAGTTGACTGCACCTCTCCAATTTTTCAAAAAAGTGCCAAAGGCTTTTTTTTTTCCCCTATTGTATATTTAACTTACTTCAAAGCCAACACATGAGTTTCTGTAGGATATTACCTCCCTTGCATTGCCTTTATCTAATTGGTTATGTGTGGTGTACAAGTGCACCATGTGCACATGGACACCCTTGAAAGATTACTAGGATGGCATGCCAAGGGAGCTACAGGGAGATAACGATGACTGTTTGGTGCAAAATTAATGATGATTTACAGATGAGCTTGTGCACGAGATTAATTGGTATTTCTAAAGGAGGAGCGAATTCTCATTTTGGAGCGTGAGGGCAAATTCAGAGCGATGTGAGACGCAACAGTTGCTACCTCGTGGTGGCAACTAGCAGTGGAAAGCCCTGTTAGCTAACACGGGTCCAACCCCATATATCTTGAAGGCCAAGGAACTGGACAAAGGTACTGCGTAAATGTAGGAGAGCATAAGGCTCTTGAGCTGTGCTTGTGGTTCTGCTGAAATCAGCTGAGGGTAAAATCTGTCATTGCCAATGGGCTCGTGTACATTACACCTTGACACCTTCACCGTAGGACATTTTCCAGCTGGCTTGTTGGCCCATAAATTCACCAAATTAAACTTCATCCCTGAATGCAAGCCAGGGGCTTGCTGAAGATTTGAACCTAACGTTATTCAGGAGAAATGTAAACGTCATTTTCAGAACGATCTTTCCTCTCTGCGCATGTTCATTAGATGAAAACATGTTACTTAAAATAAATGTTCCTAAACTGAGGTAGAAAAAAATACCAACAACAGGAAGCGTTAGACCATCTTTAAATTATCAACCATTTATCGTACAATATAAAATGGATCCGTGCGTGCAAATCCAAGTTATACGAGATGTCAATTAAATCAACTCTAATCTCCCAAATACACTTTTTTATTGCCTGATTGATGAGGACTGCTCTTAAGGTGATGAATAGGTTTCACTTTCCCAAAGGACTGCTGATTCTTATATACGTGTCCACTCAAAATACAGAAAATCTTTCGAAATGTCTGGCTCCGTTTGCTTTCAGGATCTAGATGGAGCGAGTGCAGGACACAATATGATCTAATATATTAATTGTGAAGATGAGCTGTATAAATGATACTGTACCTTTAATAAAAAAACCTCAAAGTAACACTACAGTAGATTTAAACTGTTTTATTTTCCAAAGGCAAAGCTCTATATAACGTCTTTGTTTTCTTTCCTATAGCAAGTCCACATGCAACACCATCGACTCTTCATTTTCCAACATCACCCATTATTCAACAGCCTGGGCCATACTTCTCACACCCAGCAATCCGCTATCATCCTCAGGAGACTCTGAAAGAGTTTGTCCAACTTGTCTGCCCCGACGCTGGTCAGCAGGCTGGACAGGTGGGGTTCCTAAATGTAAGGAAGCCGTTTTTATTTCTTCAGAAGTGTTTGTCCTATGTACAATTAACCATGGGATTATTGGGATTATTTTAACAGCATGTTGCGTACAGGAACACACGTCAAATAGTCATTGGAAGGGGAAAACAAACAAAAAAAAAACACCAAGCGAAACGCTGCTACTGCAAAAATATTTTAAAAAGCAACAAAAAAACCTCCCCAAAAAACCACTTGACCACATTGTGGTGGAATGAACTTAAACTGTCAGAGAAGCTGGGGATACAGTGACCTTTGGGGTCCCTCCACAAATGACTTTGCTGCATGCATTGTAACTTTCATGGAATTAGGGTTAACAAAATATGAAGGCAGAATAATTTTTATTAATTATTTTTGATGTTCAGGGGAGAGTGGTGGGGGGAAGGAGGAGGAAAAGGGAGGGTGAGAAACAGATGTTTCAGATCAGCTAAGTTCATTAAAAAAAAAAAAATACTGCCTTATAGCACTTTAGATCAAGTTGACCAGTACTTGAACTCAAGATGTTAAAAGTACAGTTTATTATGGTTTGTTATTTCTGTAAGCAGTTATCTTTTCCCCTTATCTCTATGAAAAATTAAGCAGAGTTCCAAAGCTTCAAATAACCATTTTCATTTTTTTTTAAATCAAATAAAATTAATCATCTTGCTATTATTGAAATAGCATTCCGGTCAAATACAGAATTTATAAATTTTATGTAAATCAAATCTAAAACAATGCTCTGAATATTTCATGAAATGTAATGCATGTAACTTTTTCCAGCCAATGAAGTAATAACTGGCAAAATTACCATTTCTCTCCTGACTTACATACGACTGAAAATGTTAATGAGAATTAGTTTAATTATTAGCATCTAATTTATTACAGTTATTTAATAAGCTATATTGTTCTCAGTGCTTTCCTTTCCCTAGCAGAAAAACTGACTCGACTTATTCCAGTCAGTACTGGCTTTGAATAATGTCTGCAATATGTTAGCAGATACATTTTTGTCTAGACAACAAATCAATATAGTGCTTTTCTTTTTCTTTGAGTATTCATTTACTTAATTTATCCCGAACCATTCAGCGTTATGAACTGTTAGCACACTCACAATGAACATGCAGCAGGGGTCTTTTTGGCAGGAAAGGGACCTAATTGTGAGACAAGATAGTGTTTGAGAGATGTCACTAATATATTAGTTTATTAAAGGTACTGGATGTTGGAAAAATAAATATCCCTGAAGGATTGCTTTTCACTGCAAACACTAGTAACTGCAGTCTTTGAGGTCAGCGGGGGTGCTGTTAAGTTAAATGCAGATGAGTTTGAGTCTTATTTATGCCCCGAACCATTTTTGCTCTGGCACAAGCGTGGTTTGCATCTACCTTTTGTCAGTGCCAAAGCAGGTGACATGAAAACCAGGTCCCGAGTGTTTGCCAGCGTGAGTATTTTGTCCCCAGTAATTCAGGCTAATGGAAGCCCTAACAGGAATTAAAATATTATTTTCTTTAGTGGTACTTAGAATATGGATCTGTGTTTAAAGCTGAGCTCTTACCATCAATGGAAAAGCCAATGCCCAGTGCCAGAAGAACTGCAGTGAGATCAATTTGTAGAGTGCTG
The DNA here is from genome assembly GCF_000703405.1 of Apaloderma vittatum. Taxonomy (NCBI): domain Eukaryota; kingdom Metazoa; phylum Chordata; class Aves; order Trogoniformes; family Trogonidae; genus Apaloderma; species Apaloderma vittatum. The sequence continues at coordinate 85,636 of NW_009704907.1, forward strand.
TCGAAAGTGATCTCATCATTTTTGTCACTAAAATGGGACACTTGATTCACAGGCTGTCCTACTTTCTCTTCGTAATGGTATTTGGCATCTATCTGTATGGTTTTCAAGTGTCCAGGCTGCGTTACATTGAAAATGTAAACTTAAGTTGGGGGAAGGGATGGTTTCTTTTTTTTTTTAATTAAGCCTGCTTCTTGCTTTTTGATACCTGAAAACACTTTTACTTATAGACAGATTTTTCTAGTGATTAATTGAAAGACTACACTTGTCTAGCTGAGTCTGCCCATGACTGACCACATCCCAAGCTAGATGGAAGCATTTTTTATTCCTAATGTGTAAAACGAAGCAGTTCTAAGTTCAGTTGTTTGTCCCTATGAGCCGAATGGCAACTAAGCTGTGAGCTCCACTCCTGCTAACCCAAAAGGGATGTGGGAGAGCAGTTCCTTTAATATGTACTCAGTCATTTTCCTGTAATAAGAGATCAGCAGGACTTTTAAGACCACCGAAAATGCTTGTTTTTTCTCTTAATGAGTGGTATCCTTAAGAAATTTACACTCGAGTCCTTGGCACTGATATCCTAAGGGCATCACAGAGGCACGAAACCGAGGGATTTAAGGGGTCAAGAAGATTGCTTCAGCTCTCCCTGAGCATGAATTAGTGGCTGCAGGAAATGTAAAGAGTAGTAGTGTGTAATCCAGGGCACTTCAGACCAGCCGCTAATGGGACAAATGTTTAAAAGCAAGAATTTCCGTAGTTTCACAGGGTTTGAGACAAAGTTCCTTGAAGTCCATGGAGAATTTGAGCCAGCACTTTCTTTGCCACCTCTCAAGTAACTGTAAATGTATTGCACATAGCTTTCAGCTAGATTGTTATTACTGGAGGTTCCTAAGAGCTGATTTTTAGTATGATTTTTGTCTGTTTGCTTGTTTTTTGTCAGCCCAATGGTAGCAGCCAAGGCAAGGTGCACAATCCATTCCTTCCTACCCCAATGTTGCCACCACCACCTCCGCCACCAATGGCTAGGCCTGTGCCTCTGCCAGTGCCAGACACAAAACCTCCAACTACATCAACAGAAGGAGGGGCCACCTCTCCCACTTCTCCAAGTAAGTATAGACGCAGCGGGAACCAAGGGCTAAGGGCAGCGCCCAGCATGCCGCCATCACCGTCTTGTCGGCTGTTGAGAGATGAGGACTGGAGTAGCTCTCTGGGGGAGTAGGAGAGCTCTCCACTCCATGTGTGGTGGACAAAATTCGGAGCTGCCTCTCTGCTGATGAGAAAAGAGTTAGCTTAAGGTTACAGTTTTATTTCTGTTGGTGGTGCACATAACCATGTATGAGAGAAGTCAAGGCCAGTAGCTAAGCTGGGACACAGACCTTGGAGCTTTGGGATTTTATTTACTGTCCTGAGGAGGCGAGCTGGGATCTCAGGGCAGGGTTTAGAGGAGAGATACTACATGGAAGTCAGGCAGATAGCCTCATGGAAAACATCGCTGCTAGGCTAAACTAAAAACTCTATCGAGTTCTCTTCATTTATAGTTCTTCTGGGAATAAGGCTTCCTAGATTAACCCAGACGTCTTTCCCTTACGATTTGGTTCCCGAGCCCTGCGTTTTGGGCAAGAGGCTGTGGTATTTCTTAGGCCCAGGGAGAAAGCTTTAATCCTCTCTCCACCACCCACACGGCTCCCATATGTATTCTGTGTAGCCACAAGTCAAATACACAAATTCCTGGATACACACTTGGGGATACCACTTTGGACTCCCTCTTCTGGGAAACAAATGCGATTCAGCTGGGTTCGATGCTTTAAAAAAGTCTGGATGTTCAGGGAGTTAATTGTGAAATGATTTAATGAAGCTATGCTCAAACTGACATTTAAAAACAAAAGGGAAGCTTTCAGTGCTTTAATGGCAGCTGTAGGGGACTTGTTCCACAGTGAAGGGAGTCCAAATAACATCCACAAACAAAAATCAATCTAATCGAAAGAGCAAATCCCTTTGTGTGCTTTTCAGGCTTATTATTTAAATGCTATATGCAACCACTGCTTGATGCGCAAGGAGATACTCACTGTTCAGACCACGTGAAGCCAACATTTCTAAAGCTTTGTGTACCATTCGGGAGATTTGCACAGGTTCCAGGGGGCATTTTTAAAATCTGAGGGTTCTCAAGAGTTTTGCATCGCCTTCTGCTACGCGATAGTGCACAACTGCAAGCTCAGCAAGATGCTCCGGCTCGCTTGGAAATTAAAATGGGTTTTAGTATGAGACAGTCTGGTAAGATCGTGAACATGATCTTCTAGAATCAGGACTTCTAGAATCGATCAGCAGATTTTTGTTGAGCTAAGAAGTTGATTCATTCCCTCCACTCCTCTTTCTGACCTTAGACCAACACTTGTGCTAGCAGGAAGTTTTGACGCTTTCTGATGGGAGATACCGCCTTTTAAGTCCTATCAATAAGATTCAGCAGTGGAATCTAAAAGGTTAATGTTTAGTCATAGTTATCACTGAATATAGTCAGCAATGCCTTGCTATCTCCTTGTCTTCAGAACTGGGAAAAATGAAACTAGGTCAGTGTCTATTTATCATTACAGTTGTGACTCAGTTTACTGGCAGCGTGTGGTGTCTAAAAGAAAAAAATTCCCAACATCATTTTAGCAGTAATCTTAATGCTTCGTTTTTGTGATACTGTGATCATGTAAACAAGCTAAATGCGTGTCTGGCCTGATTCTCAGCTGGTGTAAAAATTGGCATTTGGCTGCTGAAGTTCGCAGAACACCAGCCATCGGAATCGGTGTGGGCTGGTCACTGTGGCTCAGTGTTCAGCAGACAGCTGCCACCTTAATTGGGAATCGAGGTTTTCTCAAGAGCAGCCAGTTAATGGTATTTAAACAAAAGATTAGGAAAATAATTACTGTTTGTTAATTAGCTACGCTGATGTCTAAACATATAGTTCTGTACATATTCAGGCATGCATCTTCCTTTGGGTAAGGGTTTTGAATAGCAGTGACTCGAGTTGTAAAGAGGCATAAAATTGAATTTAGGGACAAATTTTACAGAAAAGTAGATTATAGGAAACATTTTCTATGAAAAAAAAAATCTTACATGTCTACCAAAGCCAGTGGAAGCAGCTGGCTACATAAAGACTAAAACCAACCGAAGTTCTTAGCTTCACAGTGGGAGTTTACCAGGAGAGCCCACTGGACTCCATTTAGCGTGTCAATCAGCACCAACCCAACATTTTCGCCGGTGTTTGTTTTCTCCTTATCTAAATATTAGCCTGCGAATAGCAAGCGCAGATTCACCAGAGTTTTCATAAAAGCCTCACAAAAAGGTGTTTTCCATGGTTACAAACTGCTCGAGCGCACCAGTTCTGGGAGCGTCGCTGGGTTGTGACTGACTGCCCTGCCGAGATTTAGGCTATTGGAAAGTCACTTATGCAACAAAGGCAGGAGTGATGTTAGGTTTTGGCCAGACTCTCTCCTTAGCTTTGTGAAGGAGAATGAAGTTGTTGTCCCCCCCTGCCTCAAGGCGGTGGAGTGAAAGGGGTTGGCATTTGCTCCCATTCTCCTTCCCTTTTTTGGTCTAGCAGAAAGCCCTCTGCAGAAAACAAAATGCAGTTACAGCCCTACCAAAAAATTGGAATATGGCCCTCCTGAGGGGTGCAGGAGCCAGGAGCAGCTGTTCAATACAGCGTGGCCTCCTGGGAGCGAGAGCTAAAAATCACAAGGTGGTTAATGATTCTCAGAGCAATAGTGAAACTCTCCAGCTGTGACATTAACCAAAACATGAACATTAGCACCGTCCAAGGGAGGAAGAGCCCCTGGAGATGCACGCCAGGGATTTGCCGCTACTGGGTGGCCAGGCATGCTCTGGGAGTTCAGCTGCGAATCCTACCCCTTTGGAAAGCCAGCATTTTCCTCAGTGAGATGACACAATGGAGATGGGATTCGTGAGGTCTGGGAGGGTTCGTTTTTCCTCCATAAAAAAGCTTTTCCAATAGAACACATCCTTGATATCGGAAGCAATCCCAAAATTATCTTGTCTCACATCTCCTCTTGATTTTGTTTGGTTGGTAACCCAGCACAAACACTACACAGTATTTTCTTGAACTTGACGGTTTCTGGGTTTAATATCTCGTTGCCCAAAGAAAACACCACCTCCACAACCTGCCAGCGGGTCTTTATCGTTAATCCCTATCATATCTCACTGTTAGAATCTGTGGCCCTCATTCCTGTGCGGTCTTAAGATACCGCCATCCTGCACATCACGATTGTTAAAGAGCATTTTTAAACTTAATGTTATTTTCTAAGGTTCACAACTCTACGTGGGGAGAAACTTAGCTGTTTTCCCTTGTTGGGCAAGATCGTTATCGGTTAATGTCCCCTTGCACAAAGGAGTTTTTGTGTTAAACAGCGTTTGTGTCAGGATGAGAAGAACGATCTTGTGGCTGTAGTAGTGGATTCATAATCAGATTGGATTCCGCTCCCTTTCTCTGCTATGCATGGGCTGAGCACCCTCTGCGCAAGCCGTTTGAGCTTTCTGTTCATTCCTTTCTCCATCCATAAAAAAGAGGGTGATGACTGCATCATTTAATTTGTTAGAGTTTGCAGTTCCCTCTCAGATACTCAGCTGCAGAATGCGTCGTGGCAGGAATCGCTGTGTTGCACCGCGTTCCTCCGGTTAATTCTCTCGCTACAGCTCCACAACAGCTAAACTGAGTCCTAGTCCTTTGCAGAACACTGCAGCTCTCCCTGTCAAGCACATGTACCTGTCATCTTGGTCTGTAAAAGAGAGACCTGGTGCTACACGAGGTTACCGCGCACTCACATAGTCTTTTCCAACTAGAAGTTTATCCTTTTCATCCAGAGCTGCCTGATAAACGACACACTCCTATACTTAATAGGAATTATTTCAGGAAAGTGTATTTAAAGTTAACATTCTCCTACTGCAGGCAACTTTAAAATACATGACATTCCCAAAACTGTTTGTTTGTCTTGTGTTTCATACAATTTCTTCCCATTTTTGGCTAAATATCAAAACTGTCTGTGTGAGCAAATGTTCTTTCTCTGCCAGCTCCTGTTTTGCTTGTTCCTGAAGTGAAGCATCATAGTAAATTTGTGGCATCACGTTCATTTCCTTGGCTATCGGCTGTAATGTTGCAAAGAATCCTTAGTGAATTCCCGTAGCAGAAAGATTAGGCTGGGCAGGAAGATGTTTCCATCCAAGCCCAGTGGGCCAGATATCAGCTGATGTAACCTCTTGTAGATCTCTGCAGTTCCCACGGAGCAAAGCTGATGAAGATCAGGAGATCTGCCTAAGAGACCTGGCTTTGCTCCTTTCCATGCTTTGGCTTTTCCCTTTCCTAAAAATGAGTTTGGAGACCCCACCGCAGGCTTAGCCTGTGTATGTTGTAGTGTAATGTGAGCCAGCTTTAACTAGTGAGAGCAGTTTGCCACATCTCAGAACAGAGTACAGGGATCAGAAATGGTTAAGACTTCCAGGAACACCACCTCCATGTCCAACAAGGGTATTTGTATGAAGCCAGATACAGTCAGAAGCTGATCTAACCAACTGCTGGTACTGCTCCCTTTTCTGAACCAAATTTCACCGTAAGAGGAGTCCCTGGCCAGTGAGTACTCCATGTCAACTTAATATTCTAAGCCAAAAAGGGCCCTTACAATCCGCAAATGTCTCGGGCTATTTTACAGTGAAGGGAGACTAGCACCTTGGGAGAGCCCAGCCTAAAGCCTGCTCTGCATAGATGTAGTTTTGGTACTTTTCCCTTCTTGGCTCCAGCAATGTAGTTATATGACCTTAAGGAAATACCAAGCTGACATCCGAGTATTTTCAGAAAGCAAGTTAAACACAGTTTGAAGCAGTACAGAAAAAAAGGTATACATAGTAATTCACCCAGCAAGGTTTGAGAGGACTTCTGTGCATATTATACACTTTTCAAAAGCTTTAGAATTTTTGTTTGAACAGAGAAGCCATTTAAGACAGCGTTCCGATGATTTCCCTTTGATTTTCTACCAAATATCACAGCAAAAGAATCTGCCAACAGGGAACTGTAAACAAGATCTTGAGTTCCTTCCCTTTTGAGTGGAACTTACCTGCTCCAAGGGATTAAATGGCCTCTCCACTCATTCTGCTTCCTTAAAAGTAGACCAGAAGAACCAAACAACAGATGTTTGATTTTTGAGCTTTAAGTTCATTTTCCCCACTGCAGAAGGAATTTTTAGTCTCTCACTGCATAGGTCTCAGCAGCTAGTTAAAAAAAATACAACCCTCACCATTAAACACTGTAGAAGAATCTTAATGCATGGCACCAGCAAGAGAGATATACCCTTTGCAAATTTGTGGCTTTGAATTATTCAGCAAATTAACATGGTTAAAAGGCAAGGAGAACATCTCACCAAATCTACTCAATTCATTTCTTACTTGATTTGCAGATAGGACTAACAACCAGTGTACCTGCACATGCCCTAATATGCACTGCAATCTGCAAAATCATCTTGGAAGGATGAATGAGTGCACTTAAAAATTCCTTTAAAGCTTTGTGAAGGAAAGGTGTTCCTTGCATGATCTTTGCAATTACTAGCAAAGCGTTGGAAACGACTGGGAAGACTTTATTCTTAGAAATCAGGAGTGCCCTAGCTCTGCTCTGATCAGTCAAAATGGAGTTATATAGTTCCTGGGGTGATTTAGAGGAATGCTTTTGACGAAGTGAAGCTGTCTTATATAATTCTAAGAACTAGGAGGTGTCATGAGAAGTTTGTGAGACTTATAGAATCATAGAATCATAGAACAATTCAGGCTCAAAAAGACCCTTGGGATCATTGAGTCCAACCATTAACCTACACTACAAGTTCACCCCTAAACCATATCACCCAAACTTGGGTAGAGAGGGAAGGGAAGGGTGCTATTCTGCATGCCCGTAGTCTTGGCAACTGCTCTCCAAGGGTCTCTGTGGGATGCAGAACATTTGCATGGGTTCAAGGGCAGACTGAGCATCCATCAAAGAAAAATCCCTTGCAGGCCATTAGATACAGAGAGTCCTGGAGCTGAAAATATTTGGAGGATAGGAAGAAAGTAAATACGTGACCTGTTTTGACTCTTCCCTCTGCATCTGCTCATGGCCTCTGTGGGAGAGAGGGCAGTGGATAAGGGGGGTACGTTGGTGTGATTCAGGACAGTCTGAAACTAAAGGCTCCTCTAGTGTAATGCCTCTTCACCCAACATTTTGCCTTCAGAAAAGCAACAGGATTTCATCTACGCAGATGACTCAGTTGTCTTCTCCGACTCTTAACTCGCTTTATTTTTCTGTAGCATTGAGGCCTGAACATTATATTTAGCCTGACTGGAATTTGGCAAGTAACTTTCCTTTTAACATTGTTTTTTGTCTCTTCATTGGATGGTCAGATTGTCTGGGGATTTTATTCAGCAGAATGCATTCCCATAAATATATATAAAATAGACAGAATCACTGTTTGTATTAAGGCGTCTATTTAGGTTATTTGAATTTAGACCTGAACAGGCAAAACTGAACAAAAGAGAAGATTGCATGGGGGGTTTCCAAATGAGAGGAAGCCTGAAAATGCATTGAAAGCTTTTGGATGTGGAAGTACGTGGCGTTGTGGACAGTTGCAGTGGAGAATATAATGCAACAATAAAATCATTAAAGTACTTCAAGTTTGGAAGTAATCTGGGTTCTTGGCTTGCATTGCATTTAATAGCTTTACATTTATGGGAGCCATTCCAGTTTTTAAAGGCAGCTTCAGCCTTCAGACTGATTGCACTTACCACCCCAGTGAAACTGCAACCCATTAATTTTTTACCGAAAGGATCTTCCTAGTTTGTCAAACACATCAAGTGAACATTTTAGAGAGTGCAGACCGCAGCAGTATGAAAACCAAGACTTGATGTCGAGAGAGAATGCTGGATTAGCATGAAATAAGGGCTCAATTCCGTTAATAAGCTCTTTAGTAAATTCAGAGCTATGCAAAACTCCGTTAAAAGCGGAGATACCACCCATTCAAGTGGAAAAAGTCAGGGCATGACCTAGAGGAGCCTCTCGCGCTATCCCAGGCGCGGCGGTTCTCTGCGATGGCGAGCAGGTGACCCAGCGCGCTCCTCCCGGAGCATTGCACCCGCCCAGGAGCAGCCCAGTCCCCTGCGTGTTTATCACCCCTCCGCCTCCTTAAGACCAACCCTTTCCAGCGTCTTCAAACCAAACTCTCGCTCTCTAAAACGTTTGCACATTTCTGTGTTGAACATCTGCTTAGGTGGCTCCGAGACGGTGTGTTTTGGTGTTGTTCGTGTGCAATCTAGTGCCGCTTCCTCAACGCATGTGTCCCTTCCCTTCACAGCCTACTCGACACCCAGCACCTCCCCCGCAAACCGATTCGTCAGTGTTGGACCACGGGATCCAAGCTTTGTAAATATCCCTCAACAGACTCAGGTGGGCCGCTTTCGACTTCTCTGTATGCCTGCAGCCTCTTCTTCTTCAGTGTCCTCTAACGTGTCCCCGCGGAGCCAGCTGCATTGCTGCTGTCACCTCACCCACATGGTCTCAGTAACTACAGTGAATTGTCACTTGCAGTTTGTTTGTCTGTTGTGGTTTTTTTCCTTTTTTTCTTTTTTTTTTATTGGGCTTACGTAGTAATAACGCTCCTTTTCGTAACTGGAAAGATCTCTCTCGCTTTCTAAGGTATTGGCTTCTGGCGCACAGTTTTTTTTCCTCTTGGACTGGGTTTTCAAAGGCTTTTGCTCCAGCCTGTTCCCTAGCACAGAATCACAGAATGTTTGGGTTGGAAGGGACCTCAAAAGATCACCTAGTCCAGCCCCCCTGCCAGAGCAGGATCACCCAGAGTAGGTCACACAGGAACATGTCCAGGTGGGTTTTGAATGTCTCCAGAGCAGGAGACTCCACACCCTCCCTGGGCAGCCTGTGCCAGGGCTCTGTCACTCTCACAGTGAAAAAGTTTTTTCTGATATTTCTGTGGAACCTCCTATGTTCCAGCTTGTACCCATTGCCCCTTGTCCTATCATTGGACGCCACTGAAAAGAGCCTGGCTCTGTCCTCCTGACACTCCCCCTTGACGTATTTATAAACACTAATGAGGTCACCCCTCAGCCTCCTCTTCTCCAAGCTAAAGAGCCCCAGCTCCTTCAGCCTTTCCTCACCAGGGAGATGTTCCATCCCTCCATCATCTCCGTGGCTCTGCCTAGGCAGGGCGTTTAATTGGGTGTGCAAAAGGAGCTTAGAGAGACCCACCCGGTAACGGTGCCCCTTAGTCCCCCACCAGATACAACAGGAAAGTGTTCCGATGGCTTCCACGTTACGAAAAAAAAAAAACACAAACCAAAAAAACAGACTCGAATTCCTGGCTGGCCATTCGCATGGTGGGCTTCGAGTGAGCAGGGGATTTTGTAATTGCGCGCACATCTGTTTCCTTACACAAAGAGAAAAAAGTCCAGTTGAGGCAGGCCTATAAAGCTGGGTTAACTGAATTCATAGTCCCGCTCTGGTCAAATCAGAAGCTCAAGTAAACATTTGTGTTTCTTTAGGAGAAGGATGAGGTTTAAATGTGCTTTTTCAGAGCTGTATCAAATTCCCAGGGTCGATTAAGAAAATAGTTGTTGGCAGTTTTGTTAGCAGCTAATTTGAGCCAGATGTTGAAAAAATTAAGTCTGTGCTTAATATCACGTTATCATGGGGGAGAAGGTATAAAAAAGTGAGCAGAACTAGTGCTTTAGGACAACTGTAGTGTGTAGTTTCAAGTGATTGCTTGACTCTGGTACAATTCTTTTAAAGGTCAACAGCAAGCAGTATTTTTAAATTTGTTTTGGGCCGATTGTGATGACTAAAAAGTAATCATTCAAGTAACGAGCAAATCGGGGCGTACTACTCTAAGCGCTTGTAAGTTCTTTGAGATTGTTTATGTGCAACCGAATAATTGGTGCCCAAATTAATGGCTGCCACATGCCATGGTCTGGGCTGTGTATGAAGACAGAGCCCTCGTTGCAACGGCTTCAGCACCTATGCTGTCAATGAAACACAAGTCATTCATTACTGAAGATTTTCAGTTTACAGGGCTGCAGCCAGATGCCTGTGAACACAATGTGGCTTTTTTGCTATCTGTTCTTTGTGTACAATTTGTTAGGGGCTTTAGTTTATAGCTCTGTCGACAGCACAGGTTAAACTACATTGAATCTCAAACCTTCTCTGCATTAAATAGGGTCACAGAAAGTACACCAGCAGTGCCGAGCGGGGTTTTAACCCATCAGGTTCTGATTTTTTTTTTTCATGAGGTAACGAAACGCAGCCTGCACCCCGCTTTTCAGACCTCTGCCTTTATCTGGTGCACGTACGTGACAAGTTTTCGTGCGCCTTCATGTTTAAATTGTATTTCTCCAGTCATTTTGGAAACAACTGGAATACCGAGAAATGCTGAAATCTGGAAACGGGAATTTTAAGGTATACTGTTAAAGTCCTTAAGCGTTTGGTCTTTGCCTTCATAGCTTAGGAAACCTGAAACCCTTTGGAGAATGCTACTTACCTTTTCCAGAAGACTTGAAAAACTACCAGTTGGTAAATTGATTATGTAGTAAGACACAGCAGTATTAAAGCTCCAAAAATATTTTAAACTTATTTGGATCCTGCAACCTAGGTTTCCCAGATAAGTTTGTTGACTGTAAACTTTTATCCTACTTATTTATGACTTAAATCATTTTAAAGTGCTCTAGCCTTACTTTAAGTGCTTCTATGTAATGCAGCGTAGTGAATAACAATGCTGTACAGTGAAAAACAATACTCAAGCACAGCTTTCAATTAAAGTCAAACATGCTGCAGTGGGTAAGGAGCCTGCCTTCCAATCTCTGACTCCAGCTGCATCTCCGTGCTTCTGCACATCACTCCACCACCACAACCCACTTGATACTAAATATATAATTTATCAGCAAAACTCACTACTTATTCATGAAACAACTCTGAACTTGACTGTGTTCAGAGATGTGAGGTAAAAATACTAAGTGCAACGGTCTGGGATTTACTTAACGTTCCTCTAAACAAAGACGTGCTTTTGTACTCCTTTTGCAGGACATTAGTGCATAGGACAGTCTCTTAGGATATTTTCAAAATGAAAATATAAAAACACATAGGGCTGTGTTATTAAAAGCAGCTGGGGTGGCTGCTTTCCATCAGGATTTTTATGGTATGTTCAGAGTCAGCCTAAGATATGGGTCCTGTGGACCAGTAACTGCTGGGCCACACAGCTCCCTTAGACAAGAGGAAGCAGTGAACCTTCAGAGCTTCTGAAATTCTAGCTCAAATATAAGGGTTAAGGAACTCTTTACTGCTGGAACAACATGAAGGCTGTATCTGAGCACCTGCATTTTTTTAAATTATGGTCCAGCTACAAGCCATAAGAAAACATTACGGCCAGCTTTTTGGTGACTCTGATTTTCTCGTCCAATTGGTGGGTCATGGGCTCTAATTACACATCGTCCTTGTTAGCTTTAAAATGCCCCAAAAGTGAGTCTGTGCACAGGGATGTGGCAGCACCGTTCAGCAGAAGTCGCGTTTCCCATACATGGGCGTTCACAGGCTTTCACAGAACATTGGAATAAAATTGCAGACAAAGGTACAACAGTATGGTTGGGTTTGGACGAGGGTCATTCTGTCCTGCGCTGTTCTTAAACACCCCAAACCAGTACGTGCCTTACTTAATGGACATTACAAAAATTAGCAGTAGACATTTCCATTAGCGGCGTGTTCTGATTTATGCCACATTCCCTCAGATATAATCCCTTAAAGGAATTGTATAGAATTTTTATAATGTTTTATTTAGAGAGACGCTGTCTCCCTGTGTCAGCAAAGGTTGTAGCAGGACAACCCCGTGACAGAAAAGACCAGGAAATGAACTGATTTAAGTCGTTCGTTCTGATTCCGTAACGAAAGCCCCCAAAGGGCTGTTGGCTTTGTCTGGCTTTAGCAGCTTCAAAACTTTTCATTTGGTTTGTTTTTTCATACACTGCCTCTGCTTACCCCTTCCATCACTCTGCCACTCCAGCGGCTCACTGCATAATTGTCCTATCTGGGGGGTTATTTGAATCTAAATTTCTGTTTGAGCTATTAGAAGAAGCACTTGACTTGGCATCCTCTGTATATGTTGACAAAAAGGCACAGGTGCTGTAACCTTTGCTTGATAAATCATTTACTTTTGCTACTTGACTCGCAAGCAATATGGGGGCATCAGCTTTTTAACTGCCTTTTCCATATGCAAATCAGAAATACAGTATGCCGGGGGTACGCAGGCTTTAGTTTCAAAAGCATGCTGGTCTAGATACCTCATGACTAAGTAATAGATACGTCTCTCTTATTGCCAAGGACTTGTAATAAGGAGAGCTGTGGAGGAATGGGAAAGTACCATCACATTAATTAGCAACTAGCCCATCAGTAGCAGCAACACTAATAAAGAATAAAGGGTTTGGAGTTGGGGTTTTTTTTGATTTCCTAACCAAGCGATGAAAGTAATTGTGAAACACAGGATATGCGCTCAGAGAGCGTGCAGCTGGTAACGCTAAACTAGCAGCCTGCTCTGCCTGCAGTTTGCGCTGTCGCTCGCCGCTCGAAATAGTGTTTGCTGATCTCTAGTGCCCTCACTTCACTCTGTAGCACGAAATTCCTTTCTGGGTAGGTGTGCTGCGTTCAGTGTGCTGCAGCTCCGCTTCACGCTAAACATTGTTTACTAGGCTGAGTCCCGTTTGGCACCTACTTAGCCTACACCTTTCTGGAAATGGTACTTTGGATGCTAAAAAGAGCTCCCGAGCAGCACGTGCCTGCTCCACTTAATCCCTCCCACCTGCCTGTAGCCTTACACAGTGAGGTTGCGAGGATGCTCATAGGAGAAACTGCCTCGCATTGTAGGAACCCAGGCCAAGGATCAACTGCTTTACCACCTGTGAGAATCTAAAGGGTTTTCTTCTGCTCTTAGGAGTCTATCACACATCCTCTTGACGAGCTGTTTCACAAGTCCCTCTCTGGTCTAAACAGGCTTTATATCAGACCCATACAAGTTAGATTCTAAAACTCAGTTAAGCACAAAACCAAATATCTATTCCTTTACCCTCCTCTAGGAAAAGAGAAAACTATTTTCTAGAGGAACAGAAGTCGAAGCTCCTGCTGCTTCTGTCTCTGCACCATCCCAAAGCTACAGTCACGTTGTGGGTAGTAAACCAAGGTCTTGTCTTTTCACTTTTCCCTGGTAAGGTCCTAGAGCCGCCCAGCTACAGCAGTGCTCAGCATACACCTCATCCTTTATAATGCAAAACGATTGAAACAAAAGGCCTGTAACTTACCTGCACACTGCAATAAAGTATGGGGGGGGGGCAAAAAGTCAAACAAGCTTATCAAGGCAGCAAAATGAGCAGTATGAAAACCAGCAAGCTCAGAAGCACAGCCAGGCTCTTGCGACCAGCCTTATAAAGACCAAGTACAAAAGTGCATGCTGTGAATCACATCTATAAAAGACTAAGTTGAGAGGGGGGGAGGAAATTACAGAAGTTTACCAAAATGTTTATAGTATAAGGAAATTGCTAACTTCTTCAGATCTGCTCCTGTTCTCTGCCTTTCCTGAATTAGACAGTGGTATCTTTGTAGCTGCTTCTTTTAGGCTTTTATTTATCTCTTAAAAACCACCTTATGCCTCAGGTGCATATAGGAACCTAATTGTACAGTTACTTTCTTTTTGAGAGACAAGGGAAAGGACTTTTTTACTTCCCCACAATCCTTTTAGAAAGCGGACGGCAACCTGCAATTTTTCACTGGCAGCACTTTAAAACAAAGGGCACGAGATAAAAAAACCTGAGCTTTATGCCATGTCCTGTAGGTTAGCAGATGTGAGCTCTGTCAGACTAGGTTGGGAGGTAAATTCCAGAGTAGATGGTCCTTCTGTGATAACAGCCAGTCACCGCTGCCCAGACACTTAATTCAGAGGAGTGCAGTGCCGGCGATGCCCCTCGCCGCGGCTGGAGGCGGCAAAGGGGAGGCAGGGAAGCAGCCTCACAGGTAGTGAGGCCCCGAAACACATAGAATCCATAGATCAAAGTCAGCACCTTGAGCAGGAAGCTAACGCGGTTCCTCCAGAGCTATCGCTCCTGCGGCTGAAACCGCATAGCTGCTTTGTGCCCAGGTTCCATTGCCACCCTATGGAAGAAAGAAACCAGTGCACACATTTTTGCTTTCTCAACAAAACATGTGCCTCGCTTCACGGGCATTTCCCATTTTCGCTTCTCGCTGAACCCCGGCCACTTCGCTTCGTCAGGAAGGGACGCAGAGCTGCCAGGCTCACCGCACAGCTCGTGTCGATGGCCTTTATTAATGAGTACCACAAGCTCTCTCCTCACCCTTCTCTCTTTCCCCCTTTTCCCAGAGCCCAGGAATCGCTCTAGTCAGAGGCAGCTCCGACCAGCACTCCGGGAGGAAGGGCAAGGTCAGGATCTCCTGGTGTTGCTGCCGTGGGCTAACAGCTGAGCCACCGCTTCCCCCTAAATCAGAAAAAGTGTAAGGGGTGCCTGTGGCTCGTGCATTGCAGCGGGCGTGCAGAGAATGTGCGAGGCTGCAGGAACAAGGTCAGGCCCTTTATTTGGAAGGTTCTCTGAGCAGAGCTGTTTATCAGCCAGGTCAGCTCTACTTGTTGCTTGGGTGACTATTCCTCCCCAGGATAAGAATACTTGTCCTCAAAGCTGAATGCGCCACTTGGGTTTGAGCGTGAATGAAGATAACGAACGCTAATTTGGAAGCGTTTGTTCAAATCAGTTCAGCCCCCTGAGAATTACACAAGTAACCTCCCTTGGCCAGCACACGCGGCTTTGGAAGAAACTTAACTGCAAAGCACTTAAAAGCAGAAACTTGACTTGCCCCTTCTCTCAGTCCATCACAGCAAATATAGTGGCAGGTTCAGAACATCATCTGCATGCAGGAATAACACCTCTCCTGGGTAAAGAACAGAAATTTGCAGAGACTAGATATAAAAACATAGTTTTGGGGTACGAGATTACTACTTTCTAGAGCTGCCGAAGTTAGAGGGATCCCACAGCAGGGACGTGTGGACTTTCCCCTATCGGCAATGCAAAGCAAGGGCTGCTTTCCTCCAACACCTGGAGCAGAGTTACACAAGCGCCCAAAGTGCCCTCTCAGTTTCAGATTGCTCCTGAGCCTGTGTGGGCTCTGCACCCTCATGGATTTCTTTCCTACTAGAGATTTGCAATATGTGTAAGAAATGAGAGACCCAAAACTGAGATCAGAAGTGGAACCATTATACAACGTACAGTTGAGCGTGTCAGAAGGTTGTTTATGTGACCACTTAGTTCATACTAATTGCCTGGGCTGAAGGGTACTGAAGAAGGACGGGTTCTTGTGGGCTTGAACCCTATTATGACCACTGAAAGTTTTGATCCCTGAGCAAAAAGTGTTTCGCTGCAGAACCAGTGGCACCAAGCTGCTAACACACAACCTGAATATTGGTGCTGTCTTTCATCTTCTGCCCAGGAAGGAGCTGTACTGGTGTGATCTTGAGGGTGGCCTGGAGATGGCTCTAAAAATGTTGTATAAGTCTAGAGAGAGTGCGTAGGAAACGCAACGTCAAACTCTATCAAGCATTAGCAGGTCCCAGATCCTGGAAGCTGGAAGATTTCAGGTCCTGTCTTTGCTTTGCGTTCAGTCGTATTAGACTCGCTCTTCCCTTTTGTCAAAATTAATCTAGGAAATGTTGGCTGAACCCTTTGCCGAGCTACAATGGAGATGGTTCCACCATGATGGGAGCAAAGAGCCCACGTGCAGTCGTGGCGCTGTTGATGTGCCCCTGATCACATCATAGCTCCGTAGCCACACATCCCCAGCGCAGCGTGAGCGGGAATGTGCTGCTCTGATCGCAGTCGCTAATGACAGGCCAGAGGGTTCTCCACAGAGAGGAACTACAAAGGTGACCAGAAATCAGGGTCACTCCCCAACTCCCATCCCCTTCACTCAGCACAGCGCACAAAGCCCATTTAATTGAGCTTTTGCTCAGAGGGGCTGCAGGAAATTTCGCTCTCAGATCAGTTCTTACAAAGCAGCAGAGAGCACTGCACCTCAAGACGAAAGCACATATTGCATTCTAAAGGTAAAGATTCATAGTAGCCTTCCCAGGACCATCGTGCAGCCTTATCTTCAAAGTGAATTGGAGACAAATCAGTCCAGAAAAGCCTGGGTTAGTCCTCAGCAGGGGAGATCCTTTTCCCTGTGCTTTTTCTCCTCCTCCATGTAGGCTCCGGCGAGCAGCTCAGACTTTTCTTTTTTTTTTTGGAAACGAACACTAAGCATCCCGTTTCCAGTAGATACAGCATGCAGTTATTTACAATGGACATAGACAAATTTCCCAAACTAAGCAATTAAACTTATTGCATTTCTCTCCCCGCTTCCTTACAATAAACAGGAAGCCTGTGCGTGAGGCACCCTTTCTGGGGGTTTTGTGGCCATTACTTATGCTCCACAGTAGGGGAGAAGTGAGAGAAGAAGTAAGTGTGGGCCTGGTGGGAAGAGCTGGCAAATGCAGAAATATGATGAATGAGCTGGAGAGATTTAATTTCTTACTAAATTCTCTACAAGCTGTGTAACCTTTCTTTAGCTAAACAATTACTCTAAAAGGCAATGATTTTCTGTGTTTTCATTGAAAAGTCTTCATAATAACAATGGCCTATGTTCTCCTTCTTGAAGAACTTCTGCCAAAAACCAGTTTTCTTTTTTCCATTCAGCAGGAAAAAAACTTTCTTTTATTTTTATTTTTTCAATCTCATATTCCCCGCTAACATGGATTTACAAGGCCTACCACTTACTGCATGGTGCTGGGGAGAAGCTTCCCTTCAGGCCAAATCACTTTGGGCTGTCTCCTTTATAGGGATTTTTGCCTCTTCCTCCCAAGAGGAGTGCAGCCACTGTCAGAGACAACACACCAGACCCCACCACT
>NW_009704907.1:102646-114744 GCF_000703405.1 Apaloderma vittatum
CGCAACAGTGTCTACAGTGCAGAGCCCGTGTAAGGGGACTCCCAGACTTGTTTGATGGACAAGCAGCAGCTCTTGCCACTGCTGTGGTGGGTGCAGTCGAGCAGGGGAGCAGGCACTGATTTCGGTGTGCTGGGGGAAGAGACAGTCTTCAGAATTTTGAATTAAATCAGATTAAATCAGAGTGGATGCTGAGCCTCGCGGAACCGCAGGGTCCTGTGACCAACTGGAGCACTGGAAGGACTTTGGGGCAGAGAACCTTCCTCCTGCAGAGCTGCACGTTTGTTCGGAGGCATGCGTACGTGCACACACAAATCAAACAAGTATAAGGCAAGATTACAGTTATGTGCCTCATACTGCTTTTACTTGACTTGGCTGATTTCCTGCCCGCCCCACGCCCGCCCCCAACCTCCATCGCAGATAATGCTGTATTGGATTAGTCTGCCTCGCTGCTGCATCAGGTCCCAGATCGATTTATTGACTCTGTCAGAGTGGCTAGTACAGTAATTGTTACAAGAGCAGAATAGAAAGCAAGAATGTGTCCACATAAAATATAAAAATGACGTTTTGTTCGTTCTTTCCTTTTTTGCCCTATAGATCTTGATGTGTTTACACAGCGGAGAGCACTTTACTTAAGTAAATCAGCTCCTCCTACATTATTAATTGCGACAGTTAGGGTGCTACATGGTGGCAAACGTATTATTGAAAACATTGATCTCACGCTCACGGTGTGGACTTGAGTAGGCTTTATATTCCTTCCCTTCTTCTGCAGCTACTGTAGGGTACTATCAAATCACATTTCCCTGACTGACAATACGCCGTCGATACCATTGATTTCAGAGAGGGGCAGAGAGATGCACATGAGAAAGTAAGGAGCGCGCAGAAGCTCTGCATATTCTGTAGACTTGGAAAGGGCTTGTTGGAAGTTGGTAATCACAGTAATTACATGCCCAGCCTGATTTCTCTATTTTGTAAAGAGTAATAGTTGAAGAGCTGAAGTTTCCTGAGTGTTGAAGATTTGCAGAGATGGCATGGTGAGACCTTTTAAAACGCGTGCAGAATGTATACCCTTGGAAGAAGACATCCTGACTTTTTACAAGGGTTTTGGAAGTGCCTTTGAAAGACATTTCATGAAAGTTCAGCTTTCGCAGCCGATACCTATATGAGCTCCATAAATTCCGCGCAGCCTGACAAACTCCAGTGCGTGTCACATGTGACCTGGATGGAAAAGGTCAGCAGCTGAATTTATGGCTTTTCCATTTACTGGAACATTAAGATTTTTGCCAACTGCCATACATACTTTTTAACAATTCTGCAACCAAAGGATTAAGACCACAATCTACAATGAAGGTCAACATCCTTCCCAATGGGCAGGCATTAAGCTACCTCTGTTCTAAGAATCCCTTTTTCTTAATGGCCTTAAGGAATAAATAAGCTTCACACCTTGCAAAATAGACTATCTTGCTCTGAAATTAATAGTAAATTCTGTAAAAAGAGACCAGAAGAAGAGAAGCCATTTCGTAACGGAGGTTTCATGTTGCCAAGACGCTGAGCATCACCTCCCCTGGTGCTGGGCTACGCTAGAGAAATGTAAATGGCGTACACGCGAAGGATTGGGACTTCAAAAAAATACAGCAAAATGCCTGCAATTTTGTTAAAACCTCTTTCTGTTTTCAATTTAACAAAAGTGTCCATTCTTAGTAAGGATTACTAACAGCATGCCAAGTTGTAGCTTTCAAACTTTCCCTGGTTTTAGGTCAGAACACCAAAAAGTATCATCTTTTTTTAAGCATTTGTTTTTGTAGTATAGTCTGCTCAAAGAGAGGTAAAACTGGAAAAGTTCAATCCAAACCCAGGATTTTAACCAAAAAAAAAAACTAATAAAAAATCAAGAGGCTAGGCATGAACATACCTTGCAGGCTCAACCCTTTAGTTACTTTGGTTATTAACATTCAATTTTGAAAACAATACTGACACTATAATCACAATATTTTCAGGGGTATTCTCTTGCGTGACACAACTCTTACATCATCTATATAAACACTAATTATTACACATGAAGAGATGCAGCTAAATACATTTCGGAAGCCAGTGAAATGCAATTTTCACTGTGAGATATGATTAACAGAAATCACTACCAATAAAATGCATCCACCTTTGAGGCTTTATACAGCTTTATACAACTTTAGGTATCCTTTTGTGCTTTTGCTATAACTACATCTTTTTTTTAATATGACAACAGAAAAGGTGCTTTTTTTTTAAAAGGAGGGATAAAGCTAGATAAAAAATTTGCATGTGAGGTTGGGTTTCTTCATCTTAGTATGTGCTAAACAATGAGTTTTGCAATTTTGCAGGAATATTTTTACATGTACTGTTCCTTGTTTGGCCTTCTCTTCTGTTTTTGAAGGACTTTCTTGTAGCCTTTGAGGTTAAAGATCGTGGCTGTGAATCTATGATATTGGACCTGACCGTACTGTCATTGTAGTTGACGAGAGTAGGAGATGGAAGGTTCGTTATTGGCCCAAGTTTGCTTTAGAAATACAATAATATTTTTATTTAATTATGCTTGTATTTTGCTTACAGCTATGCTGAGTAGAATAAATTTAGTCTTTTTCAAATAAGATAAAGGTTAAAATTGACATTTTCTTCGTGGAGAAGGCTTGCAGCACAATCATGTATCTCTGGAGCTTTTATTTTGTGGCTATGGGTGGTATCTCTCAGTGACGCCAAAGCAATCTTACTTGATGTAGAGATGAGTTTAGTTTTGGGGTTTTCCCGATTTACCGGTCTTGTAGGCTCAATGTGAAAGTCTAGACCAGGTTCTGTTCTGTCTGGTTCATTCCCAGCAAGGGAGGCTCCACAGGCTCTTCATAAACTCATTGGCTTCCCAACAGTAGTAACGAGGGCAGCAGTTGTCCCAGGGATGGTAACGGCTTTATCAGTCCTGTTGATGTTGCGTGAGTCAAAACAGAGTTCAGATTCTTCTCCTGGAGGCTTTTCAGGAATATGAAGAGCAAAAGTAGCAACATTTAGAAAAAAAAGGGGGAAAAAAAACGATGGAGGAGAGCTGTAATTCTCCCTACAATGGAGCAGCTTATTTACTGAGTACAAAGAGCCACTTCTATACAGTCTATTTTCAGAGGAAAAACCTCGCATTCAGTGACTCATAAAAGCAAAGAGGCACCTTTCGATTTGGAGTTCAAGGTTTGCATTAGTAATTTGGTGTTTTCTCTGTTAGTATTAATTAAATTGAGATAGTTTAATTAGTATTACTAAATTTGATCATTAGTAGTAATTCATTCTGCCTGCCATACTGCACAAATATGATGAAGCAGAAATAACTAAATTGTTTAATTTCATCTCATTTAATGACTTTACACTCCACCAGGACTTTCATTGGCATCTCAAAATATGTGTGAAAATCGCTCCACGCTAGGCCAGGACCCAACTCCCTTTAGCCAACCATGTCTAATATGTCCCTGCTCATCCAAAGGTGGATCGCGTGCCGCCAAGGCTTTTCCCAGTTCTCCACTGGAGAGCTGGCCACCTCTGCAGGCTGTGGTGACCCTTCCTTGCCCCTGGGCACCCAACTCCCGTGTCATCCCGACCCAAATGATCCTGATGGAGCTGCACCAGGTTCATCGGCCACCACATCCCCGGCCGAGGGGTCCACATGGTGTAATGGAAGAAGTCCCATCATCGATCCCCACGGCCGCGCAACTAGCTGAGCACATGATTGTCCGCTCGTCTTAGAGCAGTTGGTTCTGTTTCGTGAGGTACAAAGCATCTGGAAAATGCAGGCATCAAAAGTTCTCGTGTTCAGGAGTTTAGGGGGTTTTTTTGTTCAGTTCAATGCCCTCTTGGTTTTCTCCTTTTTAAAGATTTGCAAAGAGGGGTTCACTGCTCAATTGACTCTATTCCTCCACCTCACAGTCTACTTTAATTTTAAGGTCAATGTGGCAAAACCACGGGAGTTGCCTCCATGCGCCTAGTTCTGCCCATGCTAATTTGGAGGCTGGTTTTGATCTCCTTGCCCAGGAAACCTAGGACTTGCCAAAAACCCTGATTCCTCTTCCCTTTCCACGGTCTCCAACCCCCAACCTTTCTCTGCCAGCTTCCGAAAAACATGCTCTTGTCTTGGCCCCACAGTCCCCAGCTCCCACACTGCCCCTCCATCCCGACATGCGTCCCATCCCACAGCCCAGTTCCTCACCAGCACATCCAAGTCGACCCGTTCTCCCCCCGCTAATTTTTAGTCTGTTCTTATCAGGCTGTGCACGCTGATTTTTCTCTCTCCCCAACGCAGCCGCTCGTTTTTCTGCAGGACACCAAAAGCGGGCAGCGACGGGGCTTTGGGGAGAATTTGCAGGGAGCACCCACTCTCCTCTCCAGTTCAAGTTATGAACTCCTCTTGCTTTCCTCTTGTGCCGCGTGCTCCAACTGGGGCAGTCAAGAAAAGCAGCTGAAAACTATCTTTTTTACCCTAAACTCCGCCGAGCCTCTGCAGCAACTTGCCAGCAGAGCAGCCCATCCCACCGGGACCCCCCTCACGTCTTCTCCCGCCAGCGCGGGTCAGGGAAGGGGAATCCCAGGGGGCAAACCCCCTGAGTTTTTGTGCACGTCCGTGTGTCTGTGTGTGCTTGTGTGTGTATGTGCTCAGGCTGTCTCACTGCAAGTGGAGCTTGGGAGGCCCCGACTGGGGGTTGATTTTCTTTGGATGACTTTCCCCGATTGTCTGAAGCAATAAAAGTTGAAGAAACTTTGGGGGTGAGGCAGGGCTGTTGGGGAACGGTGGTGGTGGAGAAATTATTTTTGCAGTCCCGGTGGAAGCAAAACTCCTGAGGCTTCAGGGGAGTTTTTCATCCCCGGGGAGTGCAGGAACTGGCTTAAATTGAATAAAACTGTAAGTACAGTATAGGGGAGCGGGTAACAAGGAGTCCTGCAAAAGCAACAAAACCAGAGAGCACAATGAAGAATAGAGCGGGTTACGCCGCGGTGAAACTATGTACTGGTTGTTATAACACCGTGCCTCTAGAATAAATTATGTCCCTTTAAAAAGTAATACTTTAACTGTGGAGCTATATAGAGACAATTAAGACGATATTGTTCTCCTCATTTCCCTCCCCCCCCTCCTTCCTCCCGCTCTCTGCAGTAGCTCTGTGGAAACTTTTTAATGCTGCAGCTTGAAACTTGGGCCTCTGGGTCTAAAATGCCTGAGAAAGCACTGCGGGCTCTAACTGTAAAACATTCCTTCGGCGGGCCCTGGAAACAGGGCGCGCTGGCGCAGGCGAAGTTCAGAGGGATCACATGTAAATGAGGGCTGACTGCAGACTCCCGAGGAGCGTTTTATTTTCGCTTAAACCTGAACTTGAACTTGCGAACGCGCTGCCGGAGCCCGGCATGGGCAGACCGCGGCGGTGAGGAGAGACGGGGCTGGGAAAAGGGGGGGTCCCCAGGCACCCAACAGCTTCGTGCCATGTCCAGGGGCACAGGGAAACGGAGGACAACGCTGTACTTTCGGGAGAGGGCTCGTTCCCCAAGGGGCTCGATTTCTTTTCCCCGGCGAAACGCTGGAAAGTCCCGCCAGGAGTTCCCGGGTGTGAAGTTCTAAAGGGATCCAAGCCCCAACGCACGCTTTATTTCATAAAAGGAAAGAAATAAGTGAGATTTAACGTAAGAAGTACCCGAGTGTTGCGCTCTCTAGCAAATTTAACCATGCTTCCAGCAGAGGAAAATACAGGGCTGTCTAAAAAGCAAGGCAGAAAGTGCCAAATGTAAAAACCCCTCCGCAGCATATTTACTTTCAAATCCCAACAGTAGATGCAAACCGTGAGGAGGGTTTTAAAGTCACCTTTTTGCTTCTTTAAGAAAATGTGTACTGTTTTTTATTTTTTTCCCCTTACAAAAGGTGATGTGTGTTCCAGGGGAGCAAGAGGGGAGCTAGTGAATGTCACCCAGGTGTGGTGGCTGAGGTGGCTGCAGGCACTCAGGCAGCTTCTTTTCCACCCTCTTCCAGTCTGTACTTGGCTTGTGGGTCATATTTTGGTCATTTCTGATTCCTTCCAAACAATTTTGGCTGTGTTTATAGCAAAACTTTGAAAGGATGAATGGGCAAAAAAAAAAAATTTCTTTTTGGCAGTAACTCAGGAAAGATCTACAAAGATGTCCTTTCTGGAGCAAGATATTATTTCAGTGTTTGTGTTAGGATCGTTTTTATTCTGTGACAGCGAATAAAGAGACCGGGACAGAGCAATGAGGTCTGGCATAGCTAAAATCCCTTCTGTGTGTGTGAGGTTATATAGTTTATCAATGCAGAAACCACCACGGGCTTTGAAAAGTAAACAGCTGGCTTGGGTCTGCGTGCTGCGTTTCGGAGTTGTCTGCCGGATTTAAATGGCTAGCATGTGATTTTTGGAGCGAGGCAAATACATGTAGTTTTTCTTTTAAACACGTCAAAAGGTTTTTACAGCCATTCGCTTCCTTAGTTCCTTTATTTGTTACGATTTTTCCTTTCTGTTTTATTTTGGTTTATTTTGCTTTTACAAACATCTTTGCTGCCAACAGCAAGTCTGCAAATAAAAATTTAAAAAAAAAAAAAAAAAGTTTCTATCCCGGCCAGCAAACCTTATGGCAGCGACAAATATCAGAGAAAGCCATCATCTCTCTCAAAGATTTCATCTCACCATCCACTTAATCCGCTTGCTGTACCTCAGATCTCAAGTAACTTTCATACTGTGGGCTCACTTTAATGGATAGAATCTATTTTTCATGAAAAAAGCAGGAAATAAGCTGTCTTTCGTACAAAGATTTACAAAATGTAATCATTGTTGAAATATTCTCTTTGAACTGCCTTGTCCGCAGGGGTGTCTGGCTCCCAATACCCCCGTTTCTTTAGAACACCCTTACAAGTTCTTCTGGTAGATCAGGTACACTGGTGGTTCTGGTCTTTGATGTCTTGAATGAATGAAAGAAAAGCATAATAAAAGAGAGCTGTTGATCAAGCATAAAATACTCTTTAAGCTGACAGAATGGCAGAGTTAACACATTCTAAGCTGCTTTTAGGTTTTTCCTTTTTTCCTCACATTTTCCTGTGCTTTGTGTACAGTGGGGGTTTTTATTTTTTGAAAAGTCTCTGATCTATGTAGTATGCCGTCCTCTAACAAAAACCAAAATGGGATTGTTTCTCTCTTTCTCCCTTTCTTTTTCCTCTCTCTCTTTCACTCCACTATCTTTTTTTTTTAAACAGCAAGGTTTATGGTTTAGCATTACTGCAGTTAGCTTTTAGTGTACGATGCAAAGTTTAGAAGTTATTTTGCAGATTTCAGAGTCAATTTACTCACCAATAAATGAACTTTTTTGCTTAACTCTTTAGAGAACTGGAGAAAAAGTGTAACTTGCAAAACGTTCCCAGAGTAAAAGGAAGACCCTCTCTCTAAAAGCAAAACCGTAAACCGAAAGACGGACATAAAAATGACCTCATTGTGAGAGAACTTTCTTTCAGAGTCAGAGAAAAGGGAAAGTTTTCTTCCTGTAGATCTAATTTAGATCTTAAGTTCCCATACATTATTTATACATCATATTCTAAGTGCCAGCCTACTCTGCTTGCTGGATTACATTTCAAACATTTGCCATTGATAAGTCTTTGCTGTATTATATTCAGGCTAAATGCGAATATGTCATAGCGCAGTCAATCTTTAATCCGCTGAGCTTCAGGTTTGGGCGGCAGGAGGTCCAGCGCTCAGAGCTTTGCTTTATACTTAAGAAACATCTGGGGCCAGCTGGGACACTTTACTGGAACATTCAGATGTCTGGAACAACAGCAGGAGTTACTGTATGAGTGTGTTTTCATAGGTTGGGGAGGGTTTGGGGTGACTTAGTTAAGAACACGAGCCGTTCCCAACTTGAGGTTTGAACCCAAGCAGACATCTTGCCTGAAGCGAGTTTGTTGGTCCCAGGAGACAAGTGGTTTGGACTACTATACATTTTTAATAGTCAGCAGGCACAAGTCTGTATTGCAAAATTATTGCACGTAATTTAATGCAGTTCGCCACAACTGGCATTCTCGCAAAAGCTATTGCATGCAGAGCTACTGTACACGTCGCCTGGAGACTAGTGTCCCTCCCGGGACGGGTTTTATCTTCCTCGAGACAGTATAAATACGCTCGTAGTGGGGCGTGCGACTCTCCTGGGTGTGGATGTTGGACAACCAGAAGATTCACTCGCTGTTTTATGTCCCTTTGGGGATGACCAACATGCTACTTACGTCCCTTTCAGTATTTCATTTTGGAAAATATAATTACTAAATAATTAATCCCAGCTCAAAGAAAATAACTTCCATAGGCACAAAGGTGACCTTGTCTTTAATATTCACCTTTTGGGTTTTGCAGTAGGATCAAATTTCATGCCTGGAGAAACTCTGGAGAAACCGATAGAGAAGAAGGAGGATGAAGTGAGATGCAGGGTAAACCAAAGGCAGTTGCTGTAGCTGGAGGAGCCCTCCAGCCAGTTGCACCCAAACCTGAACTGCCGCTGCCTCCTCTCGCCCTGGCAGCCCTTTAGAAATTGCCCCAAAGCTCTAATTTTGGCCCCTTGCTTCCCCACCACGGGGAAGAGCCTTCCCGGGACCTCTCGCAAGGTGATGTCTGAAGGACCAGTTTGCTCCCTAGGTGTTTACATTTATCTTTGCAACCAGGAGGACTCGTTACCCCGATTCACCTTCCCCGAGTTAATGTTTCTGATTGCCTTGAAGTTCTTGAGATGACTGAAACGTCATCCCCAAACAAAACAACCGAACTGATGCGCCGTGATGAATCTTCCCAGGTGCGCGACGGTCGTGGCTCAGGTTCGGCTCGGCTGCTCAAACAGCCGCCTCGCCGGCGAGCTCTGAAGCTGCAAGTTTGCTTGTTTTATTTTTTATTTAGGCTCTTATCAAAGGTGGATTTTCCCGCCCGGGCCTGTGCAGCGATAGCTTCCTGCAAGTGCTGCCGTGCCCGGGGCAGCAACGGCCGCAGCGCTGCCACGGTGGCGTTTGAAGTCCCGATGGCACCGACCCATCACGCCATTGGGCAGCCGAACCAGGCTGAAACCAAAAGAAAATGGGTAGCACAGAGCAGATCTTAGCCCGAAGTGGATTAGGTGAAGCGAAAGCTCCCGTGCGCGGAGTTTGTCAGAGTTTCAAATGTGTGAATGTCCTTAAATAACCTGCATCGCCCGGAGAAATGAGCCAACTGTCACACCCAGTTCTGGATTCCACATTAACAACCTCCTTCCGCAGCGTTAAACTTTGCCCTTGAGGACTTTTGTTTAACTTCTTAATTCGAAAAACAGATAGGGCTGCTTTACAATCCTCACTTCTTTTTTTTTTTCGGGGCGA
This sequence comes from Apaloderma vittatum, assembly GCF_000703405.1. NCBI lineage: Eukaryota > Metazoa > Chordata > Aves > Trogoniformes > Trogonidae > Apaloderma > Apaloderma vittatum. Next base: position 112,017 of record NW_009704907.1, read on the forward strand.
GCTGAAAGGTCTCATTGTTAGAGCGGGAGATGTGCAGGTAGAAGTGAATTTAACAAGTTTGCGTTTGATTGTCTCTGGTTTAAAACCCAACGTGAGCAGTGGTCATGGTGAGGCCTGGGAGCCGAGGGTGAAGCACGTCGGGCAGGAAGGCCGGTTTAAGATTTTAATAAACAATGGACCTGTTTCTGGGCTCCTGACGCAGGCAGAAACTGCTACCAGAGTCAGTGAGGCGCTTTGAGCTTTTCTCCTTTTAAATATCCCGAATCGCGGAGTGTTTCCTTGCCGTTCTTCCCTTACAAAGAACCTGATTGTCAGGAGTGGCTTGAGGATTTCTGTGTGTCTCTGCTATCTCCGGAAAAAGCGTAAGAAACAAATCGATTTGCGCTATCAAAGAAACGTAATTGCCATTTCAGACTTCCTGTTTAGGATTCAGTCAAGTAGATATTGTTTATGGTTCATAAAACCTTACTACTGCGAGGATTCTCAGATACTGGCAGCGCAGAGTTTCAACTTTCATGGTGCTGTAAATTAGGGAGAGAGAAAAAAAAAAAGTGTGATAATACTCCTCCGAGAACAGTAAAATAGAGCTCCGCAATGGTTAAATGGAATTTTATAAGCACATTCGGTGTGGAACTGTTTTGCATTACATGAGTTGAATACCTTAGAGATGACACACATCTGCAGGCACTTTATTAAATCCTTAGTCAGCACTTTTCAACCTGATGAGATTACTTCTTCATTTGACTGGAGAAAGGGAAGCGAAGATCTCGTACCGGACTGCAGAATTCTTTCTGATGTTTCACCTTGAGCGCCTGGGGAAGGACAGTGAGGTGCTTGGCAGGACAATGCAGACCCGTAGCAGCACCACCGACGGCATGGCACTGATTTTACAGAGCAGGACCCTCAGTTCGGGGGGATTCATTTAGCCTCAACTCACGGGGAGAACAGTACCGCAAAGTAAATGGAAGGGAAATAAAATACTGGCTCGGAGATGATATCATCCTGACCGTGTTGTGATAGCCCACGGGCTTTCAATGGAGATTTTAAATTAAGAAAGGCAACATGCCGTTCTCGGTCCGGGCGCAGTCGGATGGGTTACAGAACGTGGAGGGATAAAGCGGGCAAGGGGGTTAGGCGTGAGAGCATGCAAGGCAAAAAATACTTCAGCCATCTGAAACGTAGGGGTGCAGGCTTCTTTTTTTCCCCTCTAAGCCCCCTAATCGCACAAAAAAAAGGCGACCGTTCCCAACTCTCAGGGGTCTGGACGCCCAACGTGCTTCCTAGAGGTTTTCCTGTGAGGCGCGGAGGTCTCTCCTCCCCTCACAGAGAAGTTTCACAGGTGCTTCAGCGGGACAATGGTGCTCTTCAGCCCTAATCCGGGAAGACTTAGACGTGTCTAGGAGGCTTGAGGGGGCATATGAGATCTTAATATTAAAATGATTAGTAGAAAAAGGAGGATCACCCTGTGTGCGCGTTTGAGCCGTAAGACGCTCTAAATTAAAACAGTGTCCCCAGAGCGGTGCTGGTGGGATCCGATGGGTAAATGTGCTTTCAGTTGCACTATTCTTCTGCCTCAGCCCATAAAACATCTCGTCAAAGAGGGGCTGACGGAACAGGCTCTTCGTGAGGTGCTCGGAGTTCACATCCCGTAAAACGCGGCTTTTCAGCAAAGGCGATCCAGAGCCCCGGCACGGAAGTTTAAAAAAACAGCCGTGTGGTTTGGGTCGCTCCTGTAAGGGTTAATTAAGTTTTTCATCGGTATTAAGGCTGAGCAGTGTCTGCAGGAGTCATATTGACACCCTAGTGCATGGTAACTCTACTCCTTTATTGACATGTTGCTAGTCAGGAGCACAATAGCACTCTGTGTCTGCAAATCATTGCTAAAATCATCTCAAGAAAAAAAAAAGTTTGAAAGCCCAAAGCTAGACAAAGGCCCCAGAGCTGCACTGCGCCTCTAAAAACTCTGGAGTCAGCAACTTCTATTGATTAAAAACTAACCTTTAAAGTAACTCGCAGAGTGTGTGGTTAGCATTTAAATTTAAACATGTCATGAGTTGATTTGTGTTACTGAATACCAACTCAGAAGGAGTTACATTCACATCAGATTTTTTTTTTTCTAATTCCCTTAAGCAGCTAAAGTATTTCATGAAATGTCAATAGGGCAGGGGAGAAAAAAAAGGTGTTTTGGAGGGAGGGGACTCGCGCCCAGCCTCGCCGTTTCTTTTCCCATGCAAATAGTCACCCCAAAAAGAAAAGTGTGGGGAGCGACACACAATAATTAGACCTTTGTCTAACTTTCCCAAGTGCCAGAGAAAGACAGATTAATTAAATATACAACAGTGTTGGTTTTTGGAGTGGGGGTCTCTCTTGCTGTGGAGGTCATAAATTAGGCAGAATAAATACTTCAATGTGTTTGCAGCGGGGCTGCTACGTCAGAGCGGCTGGCGGGTGGTGGGAGGGTGCAGCGCGGCTCTTGCTAATGATAGTCACGTCTGGGGCTGTCTGGTTGTCCCTGGCAACGAGACATGATGTAACACCAGGATGAACTTGAACTTGGGGGACTTGAAAAGGGAACAATAGACCAGAGCAATCAATAAAGCCTATTTCAGTGAAGGATTACAGAGCCGCTCTGGGGTAACCTTGTCTGCGAGGCGCAGGCTGAATAGCGAGATGCGTGAAGGAGCGCAGTGCCGCGGGGGGACGGAACGACCGACGGGCGCTGGCGGGT
>NW_009704907.1:114855-122916 GCF_000703405.1 Apaloderma vittatum
TGCAACCGCAGCTCGCTTGATTTTTGCCTTCTTTTTTTTTCCCCTACTTTTTAAAAAAAGAAAAGAAAATTCGTCTTTTGAAGCGGAGGAGGAGTGGCGAGGCCAGAGCCGCTCCCGCCATCCCCGGCCCACTCCAGCGGGCGATGGGAGCCAATTGGACATCTGCAATATCGATTTGAACCGTGGGCTCTGAATGACTTTTTTATTTTTTTTCTATTTTTTTTAACCCCTCTATTCCCTGCTGGGGACTTCCACACTTCCCCAGCCCAGCCAAAGACTGTCATGCTCCGCTGGCGAGCGTAAGGGACAAAGTTGGGAAGAGTTTTTGGCTCGGTTTCCCTGCGCCCACCGCCCCCCATCCATAGGGCCCTGCGACCGGGGAGGGGAACGGGGCTTGGCAGCGCTTCACAAACCCCGCCAGAACTCTCTCTTGTTTATGAGCTTTACATATGAGAACTATTTCGTTTAATTGCGGCCTGCATTAAGTCTAAATAGAAAATCTGTAGGCAATAGATGGAGCCGATACGGGGCCGGTGTGTTTGTGTTCAGAAGGGCGAGCGGAGGAAGACTTGCTTTAATGAGGTGTATTGGAAACAGGACAACTTCTCTGATCGTGCTATTTATTTTACTGGTTCCTACCTCCATGGCAAGACCACATAATCTCCCAAGTCCCACATGAAACTTGCCTCAGAGTCTTCTGTAAATGTTCATAAATCCTCCCCGGGTTGATTGGGCTATCAATCACATCAGATGCTGAAAAGGTCTGGTGGAGAAAGTTGGTAAAACTTGTCGTCGGTTTATACACGTGCATGCACGCACCTCATCTGTTACGGGAGCCCGAGTTAAAACGTGAGGTGTCGGCAAACGACTCCTTAAAACCTGGCTCTTTCTTGTTGTTTTACTTCAGGCTAAATAGTTGCCTCTTGTTGGTGTATTCCCACAGCAATATGTCACTGCCAAGTGGCATCCCCCCGCGCGGACGGTCCCGGGGCCTAACACTGCTCTTATTCATCCCGGGTTCAGGTCGGTGTGACCTCGCCGGGGCCGAGCCGGGTCTCCGCAGCGCGGTGGCACTGCCCTGACTCCCGCGGAGCCCACTCCAGCTTTCTGACCGTGTTTATTTTCCCATCGAAATTGCTTTCTGCGCTCCAGGCATCCACACGGTTGGGTTAAGGAGCTGAGATCCCAGGGAATTCCCTCCCTTTGCGGGGAGGAAGAGAAGAGAAGAGAAAGAAGCAGAAGAGAAGAAAAAAAAGACTTTTTCCCAAAGAAAAGCTATTAGTTGAGGTCCACCTGCAGAAATACAGGACGTTTGCTCTGATCCACTTTCCCTCAGATTTGCTTTATCCTGGCTTTTCTCTAGTGATCCACATTTCTCCTAAGAAAACAGCCCTGTTGTTGAATTTCTGTGCATCTGTTCCAGTGAGACAGTTGAAGCAGGGCAGTATAAAGCAACAGATGCTTATGCTGGCACATGCCTAAATACCCAAGAAAACCCCGACTGCAGGGTGATAAATGGCACAGAGAGGCGAATGTGTATCGCCTTTTCAGGGGATTAGACAAAAGTGAACTGGAGGGATCTTCAAGCCATCATCTATTAAAAAGATTGATAACTTCTAACGTGACATGACCCCCGCATTCATCTGCAGCTATGTCCAGCGACTGTCGACGGGGGGGGGGCGGGAAAAAAGAGAAAGAAATATATTGATTTGTACAGTATTTTTAATTAAGCTTTGTAATTAGGTCGATTTGTCACGGTCTCAATTAGCCCCCCTCTTGGCGGAGGCGGCTGGCGGCGATGCCCGGAGCCCTTCGGGGGCCGACGCTGATGCTTCTCCTCTTCTTTTTTCGCAGTCCTGGTACCTGGGATAAAAGTCTCCGCTTCCCACCACGCACCGGACAGACCACCAGACCCCTTCCCACCTCTGTAACACGGAAGCAGCAGCAACGCAGCGCAGCGACTTCACATTGGCGGAAGGGGAGGCGAGCAGACACCGACAGCAAAACTAGTACATGGAAATGGCAAACGTTATGGTTGAATGGCAAAGGCCGTTAACTTTTTCGAGATTCTAATTTTTTTTTTTTTTTTTTTTAGACAACTTTAGGACTGTTGTAATTTCTCATATGGTGCTGGAAATGGTTGGGCTTCATAACTTTTGAAGTGTTTCATTGGTAGTGTAAGCGTTAGGTGACACTGAGTAGAAACTAGCCTCTGCTGCTGCTTACCAACTCGCTGTTGTAACACACTTTCCATATGGAGCCTAACTGTTTTACAGTATCCTCATCGAATTTTCCCATACAGGTGTGAGACTTCTTGAGAAATCATGAAACACACTTAAACTATAACTTTTTGTAGTAGTTGAATTCTGCAATATATAACTTACCGGACAGTCATAGAGCATGTTTTTTCTGTAACATATCGGGGAAAAAAAAAAAAATTTGCAGGTTTTTTTTTCTTTTTTTTTTGTTGGGGTTTTTCTTTTTTTTTTTTTTTACAGTCGGCACTTAGATACGTGACATGAACCATAAGAGCATTGTCAACAATTTTTTTTCCAATTGCAGAGCGATTTAAAAACATCGAACTACTACTCTTCACTAAAAAAAAAAAGAAAAAAAAGAAAAAAGTTTGAAATGCTGCACTTACATTTTAAAAAAAAGAACATTTTTCAACAATTTTCAACAATTACACAAAAATTCATGCAGAAATGGGGAAGTTGGTCTGTTTTGACAGAAACTGACAGGAATCAATCAAAACAATCGAATTTTGAATTGAGTAAAGTGCAATTTCATTGGATAGCTAAATATCTTTGTAAGATAGAGATTGTTGAAAATTCTATTTTTGTTTTCCAAGTCCTTCCACCCCAGGACTCTAAATTATTGGGGTAAAAAACAGCCTTGCAAGAAAAAGGGGAGCTATTTTTGCTTTTTATGTTTTTTATTGTTGAACTTGTATCCCTTGAAAACTGAAGGAAAATTAAAAAAAAAAAAAAACAAATCTAATGGTGCTTTTACCACAATATGTTAACTACATTAAATGCTAATTAATCATTTTCTGTTATCGAAGCACATAACTAAAATGAAATCATAATATCTGTTAATTTTATAAGCTGAAAGTCACTATAATGGATTATGCCAATTCTGACAAATTTTACGTGTTTCCGGCAATATAGGGTTTATCAGTTCTCAAACACCTTGGGAATAAGAGAGAACGGTCCAGAAAGTAAAACACCTTCGTGTCCCTGAACTGGTGCATTTTCTGGACTGCGAAGAAAACATTACAGAAACGAATGATGCTGATCGTACAACTTAACGCCAGTTCAAAGCAAGGGCACTTGCTGAAGAAGAAAAAAAGAAAAGAAAAAAAAAACACACAGGAGAAAAAAAAAAGTTTGGACCCCAAACGTCCTGTATCTTATGTACAAAAAAAAGGAAAAAAAAAAAGAAAAAAAAAAAGAGTGCAAGTGATTTTTTCTATCAGACAGCGGAGCACCCCTTTGCTTCACATGCAACTTTAAGAAGGTTTCCTATACTATACATATATATACGTTCTGGTTGGCGAGTCCAGCTAATCAGAGAAAGTCTCTGCATGTTCTAGTGTTAGTAACTAATTTTTATATAGTTAATGTAGGGTAAAGTAGAGTGCATTAAGACACAATATTGTAATCCCTATTCCAGGCACTTGCCTTTAAACTATGTTTGTTCGACCCTTCAGAAGGGTTTCTACTACTGTCCTATACAATCAAGTAACTGAAATTCTTGGGAAGACACTTTGCTCCTCATCTTTTCCCTGAAACGATGTTTTGTTTTGTTTTCTTAATTTGCACGAAACGAAAAAAAAAAAAAAAATTCCATATCAATGTGCCTTGCCCTGGATAGCGATTATTTGTGGAATTGTTGCACATGTTCCTATATTGAAAGGGGGTTTTTCCCTAGTCAAGCATTTGGAGACACTTTTTGTAAATGTGACTTTTATGTCAGCCATCGTCAGTTCCAACATCTAGAATTAAATAGGATGTTAGTTGTTCCGCAGATAGGAGTAGTGTTTATTGTCCTGTATGGTCAGTGGCAGTGCTATTCTGAGATCTGTAGATGCTAGATTATCAGTATTTTTGGATGTTGCTGCATTTTACCTTTTATTTGGAGTCTTCCTTTTTTTTCTTTTTTTTGGGGGTTTTGTTTTGTTTCGTTTCCTCCCAGATATATGAAAATATGCAATACCTGCTTATATCATGTAGAAAAGCTTAGCAATTATTAATTTTTCTTTTTAATTTTTTTTTATTTGACCAAAGTTGGTGCTGCACTTGACGCAGTGTGTTTTAGGTGTTTGTCTTTGTACTTTTGTGATTTTGAATGCACATGCAGGAAGGGCTCTTCTTAGAGAAGCAGTCAAACTGTGAAGCACTAAGCTGAACCCTGCTTCAAGCAATTTTTGTTTTACAACTGTTCCTTTCACAAGCAAGCCTTAAAAAAAAAACAACTTCCTTTTTCTTCAGATCCCACACCCATTTTTATTAGCAGACTGCAATCAATCCACATTCAATAAAAGTATATAATGCCCATTTTTATATGCACGTTTTTAAACTTCCAAGTTCTGAAAATTGTTTACTGGTTATTCTCTATTTAAGGAAAAAATAAAATGTTTTGGATTTTCATATGTGTCTGATAAGTGGTTGAGTAGTCATTTTGCTCTATTGTATTGTGTGATTGTTAGTATATGGTATCACATCCTCTAGCCAGCATCCTTTGCCTTCCCTATAGCACTTAGCTGGGCATTACTTTATTAAGACATATGTGCACTAAAAAAAAAAAATAGCAGCTTTCAGTGCTTCACAGTGAAGGGAAAAAAAGCCTAGACAAACATTTTGTCAGAACCTTGCTATGAGACAAGGTATTACCAGTAAATTGGTTGTATATACAATAAAATTGCACCCTTTTTTAAACAAAACAAACTAAGCAATAGTTTGGGCAGTTAGTTGTTTTTAGTGAGCATGTTGTAGTCATGGCTGCAAAGAGAGAGAATTCAACTGCCCACTCAGAAGATATGTAATTTGTATGTTGTATAGTTTTATTGATTACACTGATTTATTCTACCCTATTTTATAATGCAGGACTTTTGTAATGTTGTTTAAATGAGGAAAAATTTCTGTCAAATTAGCTTAGTGGAATTTCTGATTGTTCGTTATAAAGGCAGCGTTCATAGAATTGCTTTTTTTTTTTTTTTCCTTTGGGAACTGGATTTAAGTTAAAAACTTTCCCGTTTCCTTTTTGTATGTATTTAAATACAGTTATTTTTCTTCTCTCAATGGTATAGCATATTCCTATGCTTGAGAAGTATAGGCTACTGAAGAACCATTGTAAATGGACATTACAGGTATGCTGTATTTTTGAAGGTATTTTTGTCATATTAAGTTTGATGACGCTAAAGTTAGGGAACTCTGAGCAGAATCGCGAGAAAAAAAAGATGTTTTAAAAGGCTTTAAAACATTAGGTAGGCGGTCAAGGGTGTTAACCAACAAGGAGTTGTAAAGCATTACACGCTAAATTAAATTGTCGTTCACCTTCCTCCCACGCAGAAATCCGCGGCGGCTCGTTCCGTTCCGTTCCGGGCAGGTGTTGGAGCGGAGCGCCAGGGGTCCCGACGCCCGGGGGCAGCCCCCGTCTCTGCCGCAGGTTTTGGTCCCGCTCCCCTCCGCGTCGCTCCGGTTCGGTGTCGGTTGGTTTTGTTTTTTGGTTTTTTATTGAGTCAGGCGAACAATTTTTATTTTTTAAAATTTTTTTTTATTTTTTTTTTTTTGACTCCTTCTTCCCAGTTCTCCTTCTCTCCAGAAACCGTCAGGCGCACAAATACTCTGACCTGTATCCCCCGGACTCCCCCCATCCAAATCTAAAGCCCTAGAAAAGGCTGAGCGCAAATTGACTTTTTCTCGAGTTGTTTCCTTTCTTTTTCTATTTTTTTTTTAAACATTTTTTTTTTGGGAGCGAGGGCACTTGCTTTTCTCATGCCGCACACCCCAGCAATGCCATTCTTATTTATTCTTCTTCCTCTATAATAAAAACTTTCGGGCTTCGAGTTTAGGCAGCCATGGTACACTTTGTCTCTGTTGCTTGTTCCCCCTCCACTTAAGGTCGAAGGGGAAAAGAAACCCCAAGTTTTCTCAACTCCGCAGTATTCAGTCAGCCCACAGGAATATGCAAAATCCCTCTAACATTTTTTTTTTCTTTCTCTAGTTCTCTTTGTTCCATATATTTGCAGCTTTGTAGTAACAGTGTTATAAAATATTTACTGTACAAAAATACAAAAAAACCCAGATACATAGCCTAAAACAGTTTTTTTTTCCTTGTGGTGAATTTTCTTTTTTTTTTAAGAATGTCAGTTAATATTGTACTTTGCATTGTGTCTCTGGAAATATCTTTTTTTTTTTTTTTCTTTGGTAGAAGGCCTCCATCGAACAAAAAATTTAAAACCATAACCGGCATGACAATGTAAGGAGAGCTTCAATGGCACCTAAACAATAAATAAATAACAAAATAAACCTCATGAGGTCTGTCGGAGGCAGGTCTTGTGAAGTTAACACTGCCTGCTAGGCAGGATTTTCATTAAATCAAGCTTACAATGCCAATTTTGTCTCGAAGTCAATGCATGTATTACTGTTTGACAGTAAACCCAGCTATGCCATCATCAAGTCCAAGGCTGCGCAATAGTCTAATTAGTATCGAGTACATTTTCCTTTTATTTTTTCCAATAAAAAAGCAGTGGGATGAAAATTGCTTTGATATATAGCAGGTAACATTGAAGCTATTCCATAGCACTTAACTGTAGTGAATACTGTGTCACCAATTCTGAAATCAATTTAATGTTTAATGCAAATCCATTACATGGTGCTATTACAGGCTGGCAAAATGATTTACAAAAATGTGACAACTTGGGCTCAATTCACTCTGCTTTCCAACAATGTAAATGCATAGCAGTGTTTATCTGCATGGAAACTATGCACTAATCTATCTGAAAAAAAAAAGAAAAAAAAAAGAAAAGAATATATCAACTTTGGTATCTACTTTTCCGTTTACTTCGATCCTTGCCTTTTCGGTCATTGTTATAATGCCAGCTTTAGGACAGAAAGAATTATAAGAAAACCAGCATAATACCTGATATATTAAAATGTAGTGCCTGTGAAATCTGTATTATATTGCTCTTCTGAAGTAAGATTTTTCTACACCGGTAGCCTTCGCTGTCTGTCAGAACCTTCTGATATAGGTGATGTAAAATAACCGTACAATATTAATGCATGCTATTCCATAATGCTTAGTAGCTGTATGAATATTACTCAAAGTTATGTTAGTCTTTTTTTCTGACTTGGTTCTTGTCAGATAGGTTTAAAGATATTTCACTGAGAACGCAAATTCTGTCTTTTCTTGATTTGGGGTGTTTTCAGTATTTTGGAGGTATACATTTACTTAAATTCAGTATTACTTGTGTTTTGGGTTTTTTTTCTTTTTTTTCTTTTTTTTTCCCTTTTCTTTTCTTTTTTTTTTTTCCCCCCCTCTCCTCCGTAGAGGGCAGGACATGGTGTTTTGAGACCAGAAGTAATCCGTGCCTGGTAAGATTTTTCGTCTTGAAAAGCTACCCTAAGAATTCATAGAGCTTCCTCTGAAGAACAGATGCATAAAGTTCAAATTTAAGGGACAGTCCTCTTAAAACCCACAGGCGAGACTGAGCTCACGTTGCGAGAGATTTCTTAATGGGCAGCGGTTAACCAGGTACCCATGCTTGACCCTTCTTCACACCAGACTTCCTCGTATAAAAGAAAAACCCTTTTAAAAAAAAAAAAAAGAAAAAAAGAAAAAAAAAACCTCATGTGGTTGTTTAGTTTCATGCACATTTGCAATATTTTTTCTTCAAACAAACAAAAAAAACTCTGTACAAACTTTTTTGGGCCCGATTCATAAAAGCTCCTTTGCTATTAACACGGGCGGCCGGTGGGCTTTTCTCGTCCAAATTGAGGATGCCTTTCTCCCCGAGCGCCCGCTTCGGCCGGCCCCACTTTCCCTCACCCTCCCTTT
>NW_009704907.1:123020-161149 GCF_000703405.1 Apaloderma vittatum
CGACGCGGGCGAGGCGCAGGCTGGTGGGAGAAAAGGGGGAGACGACAGAGAGCTGGTCCGTACCAGGAAAGAGAAAAAAAAAATTAAAAAAAAATAAAAGACGCTAGATCGCTACCTCCGAGCTCTAGAGAAAACCTTCGCAAAGGCAAACACTTGTACACAATGTGAACTTTTGTACTTTGTATGCTCCTTTTTTTTAGGGAAGACTGTTTTCCACTTAGTTAATCTTCTATGCTCGAGCGTGAACAAAAACAATTGTGTTGGGTGAAATTCCCCCCCTCCCTCCCCTTTTAGCTGCATCTACAAATTAATATGAGGGAAAAATTAAAAAAAGAAAAAGATTCTAGACGGAGCATGGTAGGAAGAGAGCGCTCGGCTTGGCATCCGCTGCCGCTTGTTCTTGCTGCCGGTGCCCAGCTGCCACCGCTGCCTTGGGGAAAGGTGCGTGAAATTCTTTGCTTTGGAAATACGATCAAGGAGAACTCTCCGTTTGCGGCTGGTGGTGCTGAGCTTGGACCTAGCCCTGCCTCGCTGCCTGAGCCCGGCCTGGCCGAGTCCCTCAGCATCGATTCGAAATTCGGGGGCGCTAAAATTTCCACCGGCCGTGTGAAAAGATCTGCTGCAAATTCACTTGACACCCGTGTTAATACCATGTCGTGTTCATTTTTTTTTTTATGAGTCAGGCCCCTCGTGCCTCTAGTATACTTGTATTGACTCTCATAGTTACCATTTTAGTTTTACTGTGTTCTGTGAAAAAAAATTGTAATTGGTTGAGAATCACTGTGGGCATCCATTCTTATTCAACTAAGTCTCCGCAGGTTTTTTGAGCTGGTGTGGATTAGTTTAACTCTTGTATTCAACCATTAGTGCTACCACCTTCTCACATTACAATACAATTACTGGAAGCAAGTACTGCATTTCCTATGCAACAAAAAAGGAAAATAAAAAATTGCTAATGCTAACGGGCTGTGTTGTCGTTTGCTTTCAGCTGAGCGCGGGGATGGCATGTAGGGCATCGCCGCCGGTCACGGCATTGATCCTTCCTCTGACCTGGGCAGGTTTGGGGGTTCCCAGGCAGCAGCTTCATCCCAAATCGCGGGGATATTTGGTTAAATTCAGTCCCTGCCATCACGTCGGCCGTGCTGTCCCGTCAATGCAAAATCATTCCTCACATGATTAATCTTCAGCGAACATCCGCGGATTAAATTAGCCGAAGTTAAAGACATGAAGTGTGTCCAGTAAAGACTGAGGAGGTTCATCAATTCCGCAAACGCTGCAATATATCTTTAAACGTAGCTAAACTTCACGCATCTCCAAAGAGCCCCAGCACCCAACGTCAGCCGCGTTGTGGCCGTCGTGGTCACGGTTGGCCGTGCAGCCCCGGCTGTGCCGCACCTCCGCAAGGTTTCAGGAGGGCGGGCGACAGGAACAAATCGGTTTCTTTACAACCTTTAAAGTTTCCTTCCAAGTTTTCACTCTGCAATGCCTTTTTCTTAAAGTACGTACGCAGAAATCAGTGTTCACAGAAAGGAATTTTTTTTGCACTTAAGCCATTCAGCTGGTTTTGCACCTAAAAGTCAACACGGAGGCTGATCGGTGGCCTTGGGGACAGGAGATGGGGACCACCGCGACGCCCAGCCCTTCCCAGGGCAGAACCGACTACGGTACCAGCTCCTCCATTTTATCTGCACGCGGAAATGAGGGTTTTCTAACAAAGAGTTGCCTGGTACTCTTAAAAATCACCAATACTCCCTTTCTCACACCTCCACATGGGTTCGGTTTTGGCTCCAAGGGCAGGACGGGAGGTTTGGGCTGGGCACAGCTCTAGTGTCACTGTCCTCAAGGGGGACACTCGGTCACTGCTTCGCATGTGGCACCGATGCACGTCGTATAGGGCTGGGAGGGAGGGACAGGGAGCCCCTCAAGCACATTGTGGCACAAATACAGACAGGAAAATTAAAATAAAAATTTAAAAATGGAATTACACTACACAGGGAGGGTTTCTCCCTGGGCTGGGCACAGCTCTAGTGTCACTGTCCTCAAGGGGGACACTCGGTCACTGCTTCGCATGTGGCACCGATGCACGTCGTATAGGGCTGGGAGGGAGGGACAGGGAGCCCCTCAAGCACATTGTGGCACAAATACAGACAGGAAAATTAAAATAAAAATTTAAAAATGGAATTACACTACACAGGGAGGGTTTCTCCCCATCACCTCGTCTGCGCTCTCACTCTCCCTTTTCCTCACACTGCCCTCATCCATCGCCTCTCCTCTACAAGAAAAAAATAAAATCAGTCACATTTATTTATACCCTTTATTATTGAGGCTACCCTGGGTTTTAGTGGAGGAACCAAGAGGGAGCTCCCGGTGGGCACCCACAGGGCCGGCTTTGAGCCCGTCTTCCACTTTCTCTTTTTCTTGCACCTTTTCTTTCACTCCTTCTTTCTTGCTTCCTCTTTCTTCCTGCAGGAGGCAGGTTTTCCATCAGCAGCTAAGGAAATAAACCCCATTCATCATTTATTGCTGTCAAAGTATGTCATCGTGCCTCGGGACGCAAGAAGGATATGCGACAGTCCACTACCAGAAAATTAAAAAACTTTGGGTAGAAAAAGCACAGGGTGGTGTTTATGCACAGAAACGCAGGTACTTTGCTCCTCTGCCTTAGCAGGAGAAGAGATGGGACGTGCGTACAGGGAGATTTGCTGAGCACAAAGCCCGTCAAAAGGTGTGAGGGTGAGAAGCCTGCTGCCCCGGCTGGCCCGTTTTTAATGAGGTTTCATTTATCACCATTTGAGTTTTCGTCAGTGGAAGAGCCAGGGGCTGAAAACCCCGTTCTGTCCACAGACAGGACAGCCAACACCACAGCCCCCTCCGCGAGCCTTTTTTTTCCCTCTAAAGGATGCTCTGTGGCACAGCGGGTGATGAAGTTGCAGCGAGTGCAGGGGGGGTACAAAGTCTTTACACCGAATTTCGACGCATGGGAATTTTCACCTTTCTGTCCCCAAACGCAGGCTGTGACGAACAGCTTTTGTATTGCCAATACATAAGCTTCCGAAATTTTCAATCTTCTCGCAAGCTTATTGTTATTGCACAGATCTCCTGAAGGGATTACTCTCATGTCGTGAAACAACGGCCTTTTAAATTCCCGTTCCTGGCGGATCTCGCTACTTAACCTCTTCCTTAAATGCAAATGTTCTTGATGATGTGACAAGAAAGGGACTCGGGGAACATTACCAAGGCGGTGGGTTCGTCAGATGTCTTTTATCTGCCTAAGACAAGCCAAGACTGGAAATATTTATTGGTTCAGTACTTCAGCAACACGGTATTAATTGCCGCCGCGTGTTTTGATAGGTAGTTAGCACAAGGGTATTAATGAAAATAGCACCACTTCATTTTAAAATTAACTGCTTGGCCATTCAGCAACATGAGCTAATAAATTATGGCAATAAATTTGCAGTGGAGATTTATGCCACGGTAACTCGCGCTCGGGCCCACAGATGTGCTCGGGCGGTGTCGGGGCGATGGGGGCCGTGGCCAATACTCCCACCCCCTCCTTATCCATGGGCAGCAAAGCAAAGTGTCGCACCTCAAGTCAGACCCAAACCTCCCCCTTTCTTTGAGGTTTTTGGGGGTTTTTCTCACAGTTTGCTCAGGACAGGAGGCCACAGCCCACCCCATGCCACAGCAATATTCATCTGCGGAGGATGAATGGCAGCTCCCTGCCTTGGGCGGTGGAGAAATTGGAAAATGTTCCTATAAATGTGATTCATACGACATAACACCTGCCTGCACACTGCATTTTCCAAACCTATTAAGATGGAGACGCATCCAACTATTCCGCTATATGGGGTTTAATCCCCCCTTCATCGTTCATTATTTCATAACCTGGTGCCTTGGTTTTTTTTCTTTCCAAAACCATAGAGACGTTCTTCATCGAAAATGCTGCATTTTGTCATTGGGTGGAAGAAGCACAAGTTTTAGAGAAACTTTAGCTGGCTGTTGCATTTATAAATAATCGTGACAAATTTAATAGGGTAGGATAGGTATTTGAATTATTGATTGTTAAATATTTAAGCTGCAAGTCCCCATCCATCAGCATGTGTGAGAAAGCTCGGGGCGGATTTATGATGCTGGAGTTTTCCTGGTTAGCTGGCACTTGGCATTTCTATTAATTATAGCCCACACATTCAGGGTTTTTCAGGATTTGTTAGAAGTATTTATAAAAGATGTCCCTATTATACCATTTAAATATTGTTTGTGCAACTGGAACATGTTTTCTATTGGGAATTAATACACTGTTTGATTTAGGGGAAAATTAAATTAGAAGGTGTAAGTCTTGGGAGACGAATGCTGTATTTGAGAAGGGTTTCCACCACTGGAAAACACAAAGTTTTTCTTTTATGCATAAATATTTGGCTCCGGGTGTTTCCCGGGGTCTACAGGTGGGTGGAAAGTCTCCAAAGTGCCCTCGGCAACAGGGAGCGGGAGAGGGGGTACGCGGCAGGGAGGGGGCACGATGAAATACATCGTATTTTTTAGAATCAAGGGATTTAGGGCCTCCTCTGCTAACGATTTCCCCGGGAAGGATGCGAGTCCCAGGGCAGGAAGGGTCTATGCGAAGCCAGGAAACCGCTCGGGGCCCTCGGGTCAATAATGCGCCTCCAAAAAAAAAATATACCTCCCGAAATACGGAGCTGAATGATAGATTGTAATTGCTCAAGAAGAGCCATTACGGCCCGTTAGGTCAATACTCTGTATTTCCAAAGTGCTTTAATTAATACATATTTACATCAGGTGGTAGCAGGGATTTCTCTGAGCCATGGTATTAGGCCAAGAAAGGCTCCAAACTTCCATAATTTAGTCTCTTAGTGCTTTACTCCACCTCCTAAAAATTCATTTTGATGTCATGAGCAGCAAGAAAATCTCCATCCAGTGAGAGCACAGTATCACCCCTTGCCTGGGGAGGTGACCTGAGGGGGTCCCCACGTGGCGTGAGGGGTGTGGTGACACCCCCGAAGCTTTGCCAACTCTCCCACCACAAGCTCCTCGTCCTTCTGCTCCCTGGTTGTTCTTTTGGAGTCACAAAGAAGTTGCTGGCGAGACATATTACCTTCGCTGCGGGTTGTACAGCAACCAGGCTGCGTGGGGATGAAGGAGGCTGGCATTGGAGACAGTCCCCACCAATCCCAGGTGGTTTTGGAGAGGATGACCAACACTCTCCAAAGCGTTTTTAAGTGATAATTTCTGCTTTTAAGTAAATCCCCAATCCCACTTGTGGGGACAGGGTGCTGGGCCCTCTTGTCCAGACCGTGTTTTTGCCAAAAAGGCTTGGAACAGATGGTCCCTGAGGTCCCTTCAACCCGGGATTCCGAGATCCCATGACTCCATGATCGCATGAGTTAATGATTGTGTGATTTAATGATTGTATGATTCCAGGACTGCACGATTTCACTATTCTCTGACTGCAGAGCTTGGCCATCTCCCCAAGTTGCCAACTTTCCTCTCGCTGTCCTATTTGGAGACCCCCCCAGGGCAAAAGCTCCCTGAGGCTCCTGGCACAGTTGACCAGCACCATGGGGAAGGGGGCAGCTGTGCTTATGAGGAGGAGAGGATGGGTCAGGTGACCCAAATGGACCAATCATGGTGTTCCTTCCCGTGGGGCTCAATATAAAAGGGCCCCTAAGAAGAGCCCTGGGCTATTTAGTGCTTCTGTGCTGTGGGGGCTGTTGGTGGCTTTTTGTCATCTCCCCTGTGTTCCTGTCTCTCATTTCCACACAGCAGAGGAGCACTGCTCATCAGAACAGGTTGTCTTGCTCTGCCCCTCACCCCAGGTGGGAGTGGCACAGCTCCTTTTTTATTTCTTTTGGACTGCTATTGGGACTATGTGCTTGGGCTCTACCATCTACTGATGAGTCGAGTTTGGAACTGTTTTTTTTCCTGCTCAAGACCTTCTTGTTATCCTGAAAGTGTGGGTCTTGTATCAGCATATTCTCTTGTATCTTTGAGCATAGTTGCACAATTCTATATATATGTATCTAGTCTGACATCTTTGTTGTTGCTGTTATTACTATTCTTTTTTTCTTCATTGTTGCTGTTAGCATTATTCTTTTTTTCTTAGTAGACTCCTTCAAGTTGTTTTTTTTTAACCTCAAAGTCTCTCTCTCTGGTTCCCCTGTTGTCCTCCCATGTGAGGATCACAGGGAGCGTCTGTCAAAGCTCAGTGCCTGGCCTAGCCTTAAATTTTGACACCTGGGCTCTGCTGTGGTGCTGCCCATACGATTAAATATATGCCCTTTAATTGATGCAGTTCTGCATCTGCTATGGGCTTGGTCTGGTGCTGTGAAGCTCACAGATGTGGATTTACCTGCTGTAGTAATCCCAAGCACGTGCCTTGGTGTGAGAACCAAAGGTGTTACATCCCTCCCCGGTTGAGCTGTGCATGGGCAGGTGACCAGCAGGTTATAACTGCCTGAGGTAACTCTAAAAATACGAAAGCTATCAGCTTATTGATTTTTATTTTCTTGCAAATTTTTTTTTTAAATCCCACAACCGCAAATTAGAAACGACACTGCTAAAAAATCACTGGCCTAGCCACAAAATTTTAATTAAAAACCTAAATAAATCATTTTTGTTGCTGCACTTGCATATAAACAATGAGGGGGATGGCACACTTACAGCGGCTTGTCAGCGTTTGGTGACTAATGAGTCACTGCGAAAATACGATCTGAAGGGCCAGAATTGAAAGCAGATTCCTCGGCTAACGAAGGGCACACGCGACCTCACCGTGGCCATCGCGGCAGAAGGCACCGAAACCACTTCTCAAGGCTGGGAGAGGGGAGGGAGGAAAAATGTCCTTAAGGCTGGTGGGATGGGTCTTTATTCAATAAAGTGCTGTCGTGCCATGCTGCAGCCTTTTTGCCGTGTTACAGAGTGATGTTTTCCCCTGTCCTTGCAGGAAACAATAACCATATGCTGGCTTTGTTACCAAATACTTGTTTTATTTCTTTATTAGTGCACAACGAGGACTAGGAGAAAAAAAAATTTGTTGTTCCAAACTCTCAGGCAGAGCTTGGAACCAGGGACCTCGGTACCTCACGCTGGTTGCGGTAGATCCTGTTTGAGTTTGTACTTAACAGGCGATGTGTTACCAGGTGTGCTGACAGGATGGGCAGCGCTGGGGCCTGGGGGGTGAGCTGTTGTTGGCGCAGCAGAAGTGAGTTTCTGGTTGCTGGAGCAGAGATCTCAGCCACCTGCCGATGAAGTCCACAAGATGCTGATGTACAGCACAAACAGAAACCCCAAAGTCCTAGGCAGCCGTGGCTCTCAAAAAGCCTCTGAGCTAAAAGCCAGTTTTGTGAAGTAGCTTTGATGTTTCTGAAAGCGCCACCCTTGGCCAAGCTCTGCCTGGGCTCTGCCTGTGGCTGCGGGGACTGAAGGAGCATGTGGGACGTTGCTGGTACCTTCAGGGACCATCTCTCAGGTGGAGGGGCTGTCGTTGCATCAACAGTGTGATGAGCTCAGGCGTGTCTGTGCTCTGCTGTAGAGCTGCTGCCTTGCATGAGGTTGGTCTGTTCTCCCTAGTGGTGAGTGATAGGACGAGGGGAAATGGCCTTAGGTTGCTCCAGGGGAGGTTCAGGTTGGATATTAGGAAGAATTTCTTTACCGAGAGAGTTGTCAGCCATTGGAACCACCCGCCCAGGGAGGGGGTTGAGTCGCCATCCCTGGAGGTGTTTAAGAGATGGATGGGTGTTGTGCTGAGGGACATGGTTTAGTGGTGCTGATTGGGCTAGGAAAAGGTTGGGCTTGATGATCTTGAAAGTCACTTCCAGCCAAAAATGTTGTACAATTCTACGACCTCTGCGCTCCACATGGACCACCTCTTCCATGCGTAGACCAGCAACCCTGCCATGAGAAAGTGTCCTCCCAAGGCCACCATTCATGTTTCAAAGAGTAAGCTTCCACAAATACTTTGAGTTTGACAAGGCACCATTTTCTCAGTGAATGTTTTCTCCACCAAAAATTTCCTGCAGAGCTGTTTCAAAGTTTGGGATTTTTTCCACCAAGGGACTGAGAGGCTCCAGTGAGAACTGCATCTCCCCCCCACACACAGCTTGGAGCTACAGTTCCTCAAAAACACTCAACAGTAAAATGCTCGACGCAGCCTTGTGAGCAAACAACTCCAGCAAAGACCAAAGAATTATCTTCATAGAATCCTAGAATGGCCTAGGCTGGAAGGGACCTTGGAGATCATTTAATCCAACCTCCCTGTCATGGGCAGGGATGTCTCTCAACTAGATCAGGCAACACATGGGGACAGAGCGGGGATCTTCCTCCTCAAATATCCGAGAATGATGCTATTTCTACCCAAGACAGATTCTATTTCCTTTTGGGGGTTGATGGTAACTCACCCCAGAGCATCCAAAGCAAGAAAATGCCTGGAAATGGGAGCTGGGCTGCCTTGTTCAACTTTGCTTTTGGGTTTGTGGGGTTTTTTCTCCTTCTAAAGCAGATTCGTGAAAAGAAAGAAAATTTTGTTTGTGTTGCTTCTGCAATTCAAAACCTGATCTTGACAGGAGGAAAAAGGCAGTGGGGAAAAAACCCCACAAACCGTTCCCGACTGCAGCACATGCTCATGGAAACAAGATGTGGCCCATATGAGGCTGTCCCAGGGAGAAAGTTTGCTAAAAATAACGTATGAAGACTATGTACATAAAATGTCATGAAATATCAGCGTGCGGTAGTTCAAGCTGTTGCAATTACAGCTTGAACGTGCCAGATGAAGGGCACGCGGTGTTTGGAGCATCGGCAGTGGGAGGCAGGCATGGGGCTGGCTCCTTGAGGCACCGGCCAGCCTCGCTGTGCGGAGCCAAGACCCTGTGAAAATACAGCAGGATACGTCTTATTCTTATTTTCTGGCTGAGGAGGGACAGGGAGAACCTGTGGGCTGCCTCTAAAGCCCTGGTGCCCACCAAGGGTCCCTTCTCAGGGGCTGCAAACCTGGAGTTGGCAGTGATGGAGCTGTCAGAAGCACCCAGTCTGGAGGATCTATGACTGTTGAAATTCACCCGGGTGCAGGGTGGTGCTGGTGGACCTCTGTTTGGGAAGCAAATCTCAGCAAAAAGTGATTTTTATTTTTTTTTTCCCCTGACCTGTAGCATCACTCATCCTGGGTCAAGCAGACCCTTACCAATTACTCTGCCAGAGGAAAGATCCTGGTAACTAATTTTGCTGGTCTATGGGAGGATTTCAACAGTTTGAGGCACTAACGAGGCCTCCCTGACCTCCCCCCGTCTCCGAGGCCCTTCAGGGTGGCATTACAAGGTGGCTGACGTTTTCCGCGCTCCCTCCTGCGTCTTCTGGGTTACGACATAAATTTTCCTCGACTTCTGCTTTTGTTATTTACACGCATCTACACACTGTTTGTTTTCACACAGTGACCTACATAACTCATTTTAATACATACTGAGGAGGCAGGGTTGGCCTGGAGGGGTGTTGGAGTGTCAAAGGAGGGGAGATGCGGCAGTTCTGGGAAGTTCAGGGAAGCCGTTGTTTCTGTGTTTTGGGAGAGGATGGAAGGGGTGATGGCATCCCCTCACTGGAACCCTCTGTGCTGGTAGAAATGGTGCAGGGCTGTTTCCATTGGTGGCCAAACCCATGGATGAACTCTTCTTAACTGTTGATGTTACTAAAATTTATTTTTTTTAACTTGACTTCTGGCTCCCTGTTTGCCCCTTGCAAAATAATTGCTCGTTAGTGAAACACAACGATGCTTTGGGAGCAGCAGGAAAGGTTGTGGAGGGAATCCCTCAGGCCACGTATATAGAACTTGTAGAATGTGTTACCCAGGGCAGGGGTGGAGTCCCTGTCCCTGGAGGTCCTTAAGAGTCGTGGTTTAGTCGAGGACTTGTCAGGGTTAGGTTAATGGTTGGACTTGATGGTCTTAAAGGTCTTTTCCAATCTGGGCAATTCTGTCACTCTGTGAATTAGAGAATCATAGAATCGTTTAGATTGGAACAGATCATTAAGATCATTGAGTCCAACTGTAACGTTGGGAATATGTGTTTTGGTTCAGAGTTTGTCCTCTCAGAAGAGCCGTCACGACGTGCTGCTCTAGCCCCCATGGCGAGCTCAGCCTGACTCCAGATCATTGCCTCTGCCTCTTCATCACTTAATATTTAATATTACTAAATATTTAAGTAAATATTGGCTCCGATTTGGGAAAATTGGAAGGTATCGGATAAAGGCAGTAGGGTGCAGGGATGCCCTGCCCAGAGGGGATCTATCCCCTCCACGGGTCCCAGGCTGTGCTCCCAGCCTGGTTTGGAGCATTTTCCTCAGCACCACGAAGGTATTTGGGCTGAGACTCCTGCCGGTGCCAAAGGCTGCCCCCGCAAGGGGTGCCAGCACCCCCCAGCCCTTATGGACTATAATATGATTGGACTCGGTGACCTTCCTATTCCAACCGAAATGATTCTGCGATTCTAGATGAAGTTATTCATGTTACACATTCTAATCACTTCTCTAGCAAAAAAATCTTCTACCCTGCTAGCTGGCCAGAACTAAATTCCTTTACAACAGCTTTTTATTTCTTCCCCCCCTCCCCAGAATACTTTTTATTTCAGCTCCTTCCCTTTGTACAGCACACAGAAAAGCACTGTGATTCATCTCTCCTTATTTTGTCCTTTTGCTGGACGTTGACGGGAATTTGTATTTTTTCTTTTTTCCTCTTTTCTTTCCTTTCTTTCCAGCCCGCTTGAAAGGAGCTGATGGAAGGAAAGGAATATTCATCTCCCAAGTTTGCTCACGTGGCTGCCAGCAAACTTTTCTCGCCGCCATCCCCTGGACTGGGGTACGGTGTGTGCCGGCGCTCGGCAACCCCGGCGCCGGGACAGCCGCGTGAGGAATGACGCCGTTTGTTTGCTCCACGTCCAGCTATTTGTCACTGGCCATTTTTACCTCCAAAGCTTTTAATATTTGATGAGATCCAGGCTGGCCAGGCTCTGCGCAGCCATGGCCAGGCGCTCGCTTTCTTGCAGTGTGGGGATGGCAGGGTGGGGAGGACTGAGTTGTGTACTGCAGCAGATGGGACTCCTTTTTTTATTTTGATTGATTTTCAATTAATAACTTTTAGCCTCCTGAACGAAGGAGGCTGCTGGCGGGGCTCGTGCAAGGAACGGTGAGGACACGAAATGCCGGGGAGCGGGGATGTGGGTACCTCTCAACTCCAACTGTGACACTAAGGGGGCCCCAAATTGGGAGTTTGTGGCTTGGGGAACACCCCGACAGAGCACACAGTGATTATTTATTTAGGAAATGCACACCATAGTGGGGAACCCACTGACTCACCCTTGCCCCAACCTTGGGGTGCCTCAGTTTCTCTACACAGGGAAATGGGTTGACTTTCCTTATTAAAAAGGACAGGAGGGACAATACAAAGATCTTGCGTGTAGCTCTTGCTAAAGGCCCCCTCTTCCCTCAACAGCCCATGCTGCAGCCCTCCCACAACCCACCTGCACGAAGGAAAAGCTGTTTTTCCAGCATTTTCTCAGCTGGCATCCCTCCCTGTTTGAAAGCCCATGTCACTGGCCTGTAATCCTCCACTTTTACAGCCCCAGAGTTGGGGTTCAGGAGGTTTTTCTTAGTTCTAAATCACTTTTTTTGTGGGTGTTTAGGGTGAATTTTTTTTGTTTTCTTTCCAAAGAAAGGTTGGAAGAGGAGCAGTTGCTTGACTGCTGTTGGCAGTGCTGGTGGGCACAAGTGAATGGCAGCATCCAACAAGACATTCTGAGATTTTTTGGAAGGCTCACTCTGGGTGCGGGGCAGGAAAGCCAGCAAGGGCTCCCATTCCCTGTGGCATGGGTAGGAGAGGAAGGGTCTGAAATTTTCCCAGTTATTGCCTGATTCTTTAAAAGATAAAGGATGAGTGATGGAGAGTTGTCCTCCCAGCTGACGTGTGCCCATGGAGGACATGGCATCGGAGTGCTCCAGCATCGGAACCAAGAGGCGAGAGCTGCTGTCTGCGGTGGATTTGCACCTGGTGCTGCTGGAAATGCCGACCACCCTTGCTATGGAGCCGGCAGAGGGGCGACAGCAGGCTGAAATCTTGCAGCATGGTGCAAGAAAAGTGAAATCTTCGAAAGCTTGGCAAAGCGCAGCAGCACAGGCGGTCCTGCAGGGACGGGATCCTCCTGGCTTCCTGCTCAAGGGAAGGAAATCTCTCATTATTTCAGCTGTAGAAGCAAGGCTTGAAAATGCGGCTTTGGAGCCAGGAGACAAAGGAAAAACAGATAAAATATACTTCTGGAAAGGATTTTGAGGTGAGACTCATGACTTTTTAATGGGCCAGACTGATTTAACTCCCTTTGTGCTGCTGCCGGCTGGTGCAGCTCCAGTTTCTTGCTATCCCACCAAGCCAAGGGTCCTTCCGCACTGCCACAGGACACTGCCCCAGCTGTGGCTGGGCTGCAGGGAAGGGTAAGAGGTTCATCTGGACAAATGAAGCACTATATGGTGCTGCTAGGAATATGTTTGAACTCTTGAGTTCAGCAGTTCAACATCATCTTGGGTATTTTGTTCCATTTTCAAGTTCTCATCATGAGACAGACCAGTGGAGGCATGGCTGGGTCATGAGTTGGGGGATTCCTTCTTGGATAAAGGATTTTAAAGGCTGCCATGTCACTGTGCTGGAAGAGGACTGTGGGCAATGAGCAACCTAGAAGGTCTGAAAACAGGGCAGCAGCAACGGCAGGATTGCATTCCTCTGCAAGGAAGAGCTTGCAAGACCAGCAATGTAAGTCAACCCCATGCACAGCTCTTCAAAAACTAGGTTCTTCAGACACCATTCTGGGCAAAAAGCTGATTGAGATAACCAGAGGTTTAGGGTGCTGGAGGCAGTTGGCCTTCATCTTTCTCAGTATGTGCACAAAACGGTTTGTTATCTTCCATCCCCTACCTACACCCGGCTTTGTTCGCTGCCGTCGGCACAATAGCTTTTAAGGATAACCTCATCTTTGTTCACCTAGGAGAAAGTAATTGGTCAAATTTAATTCAAAGAGAGATCAATTAGAAAAGGTTGTGATCGACAGTTAGGTCACTGGCACCTCCTATAAATCGCCGGCAGAATTTCCTCCTTTGCCATATACCAGTTTGATGTACGAAATGGCTCATTTGCAAGCTAAAGGTTTAATTAAGAGAGGAAAAAAAAAGGCGAGCAGAGATCAGATGTGAATTGCAAAGTGCTAAAAGTTTACTGCAGCAATGTATTTACTGAGAGCCACGCTATAGATCTGCTCCCTCTCTGCCCAGAATGCTAATAGCACCCTTTTGAATTCTTCTTATCAACAGAAAAATCATCAATAATACGTGGGATGCTTTAAAACTCTTTGGCACCTGCTTTCTTTTTGTGATAATCAAAGGGCTTTGCTAAGACCCAGAGACTCCCTTACCCATCTCGTTAATTGTGGAACCTTCTTTCCAGGTCAGGTTTCCAGAATGTGACACCTTTCGGGTCGTGGTTTCCTCTCCCATCAATCGCAATATGAGCTTTGCACGGGGTATTTATTGCCCCTCCCCGACGGGGACATAGTCATGATGTAAATTGTGCCAGAAATCTCAATGTGATGAAAATTCATGATGTTTCTTCCTCACCTCACTATCTTCTGAGTGGTTTTTATGGGCGTGCAAACTGCAGCAAGAGAGAGTTCTGCAGAAGCTCTCTTAAAAGCAACAGGAGCGACAGTGATGTGATTACACGAGGTTTCAGCTTGTCGGCAAGAGTGCTGAGCTGGCCCAAGGCAATGGAGCCTAACGGCAGCCCGTGCTGTTGATCTCGGGTCGCAGGGTCGCTGCGGGCAGCGCTTGTTTCGATGACCTCTGGGTGTTCAGGGCAGAGGGGTCCAGGGGAGGCTCAGCAGCGTTTTCAGGAGCTCCCAGTTCTGGGGGCAGCAGGAGGAATGGCAGCCCATCATCCTGCTTGTGACACCGCGATGCAGCGGACTGGTAAGGATGCTCTGACACACTGCTGCTCCTCCAGACAAGGTGGCAAGCATCATTGCTTCAGCTGCATCTCCAGGAGCGCCGTGAAGGCTCCATCCTGCTGCCTTCTGTTCTCTGCAGCTCCGAGGGGGGGGTTCCCCATCGGTGGGGATTGGCATTGGTGGTCTCGGCACTGCGGTGCTGATGCTGCCCTTCGCTGGGATCTCGCCAACGGGCGCAGATGCAGCTTCCAGCCCAATCTGTGCTGCAGCTGGGGCCAGGAAGGGTTTGAGGAGTGCTGCTTCTCGGCTAGAATCACCACAGGCATCCCGAGTTGTCACCGAGAACATTGTGGTTTGGGGCTTCATTAGGTGTCATAGGTGACTAATGACTCCACAGTGGCATACAGCAGGATGAACGCTGCGAAGGTCCAGTGACAGGCACTGAGGTAGAGAGGAATCAAAATGTCAGCTGGAAGAACGAGAACGATTTTTCCAGTCACTTCCATTTGTTCCAGTCTCGCTCAGCCCCACACCCAGTTTGACGAGAGATTGCAAGTTTGCTTTAAGCAGCGCTGTATGAAACAGGGCCGATAGCCGATCAGATTGTAAACTGATGTCATTAACCCGGTGACGTTAATTCCCAGCACCTGAGACTCAGGTCTGCCCCGTGGTGCCCATAACGCCGATTTCAATAATTTCGGCAAAGCCAAGTGTACAAACAATAGGCTGGGGCCAGAGAAGGCTCTTTGCTCTTCTGGAAGATCAGAAACTCACAGCAATTGTCAGCCAACAGTTCCAGCTGCCGGGTAAACTAAACACGTCACAGCTCCGAGGCTGGAAGCAGAAGAGCTGTCATTATTTTGAAGTTTCAACCATTGCCCCCGTCTCCCGATACAGGGAGGGAAGCAACACAGACCCCGACGCATCCAGCTTCCGGCAGAGACGTGTGATGCTCCTTGTGCAGAAATTCAAGTGTGCTTCTAGGAGGCTTAAGATTCAGGTGCGACGCATGTAAAGCATTAACCCTTTTCTCCCAATAGCAGAAAAAGCCATTTTCTTGTAAAGAAGTGGGCTCATACGAGCCTCCTAAGAGGAGCAAGAGGATTTCCCCGCATATGCTGAGCACGAGGGCAATTCAGCTCTTCTGACAACCAGCTCATGTTTGGTATCATCTGAGCCGACTCGATAGAGATGTCAAAGTTACCTCGCAGTTTAATTGGCTTACACCTTTGTATATCCTGTTTTAAAAGTAAGGCCCTCAAAATGTGATTTGGACAAGCGAGCTGTGTGGAGCTTTATCCTGAGTAGTCTCGCAGCTTTCTGGCTGACAAAACCAGTGCAGCTCTGAACGCGGGCTGTCTACATGGTTGAATTTATAGAGTATTCATTATTTTAATAGCACTTACTGACTTAGGGTCAAATATCTTTTTCCAACATTTTTTATATTTAAGGAAAGAGCCCGTATGTCACAATCTCATGCCTCATCTAATTGCATAAGTGTTTCCTTTGTCCTTGAAACTGAAAAGTAGACCGCGTATCCAGGAGCTACAGAATGAAAAAGCATCTGCCTTTGGTATTTGGCATGCCTCAATTAAAAAAAAACGCTGCCCAGGCTATCATTTTTTTTCTTTTTCTTTTTTAAATTCTGACCAGAGCACTTCTGCTCAGATTCAGGTGGACAGTTCTGAAGGTCAGGCTAGAGGATATGTAAAAAGACCCAAAAAACAAAACCCAAATCCTGCGGAATCACGTCTAGAACGTTGATGTTTTCCCCACAACAGAAAAGAGGCCCGGATCCAGCAAAGCCAAGTGGGGAGTCATGCTGGAAGCACGGGAACGGCTCTTGTGCTTGCTCCCCTGCGAGCGTTTCTGTAAGCTCCTGCTGGAGCGGAGCTCAGGTCCACTCTGAAGACGCGAGTCCCCTCCCTCCCTCCCTCGCAATCCCACAAATCTAGTGCTCGGTATGCACAGAAATGCGTCCATCTTTAAAAAATAATTGAAAAGGTGCACCCTGAAGTTCACTGGATCGATCCCGCTGAATTATTTTATTTAGAAGACACTTCATTGTGTCAAAGATTTAATGGAGAGGTTATGATGCCCAGCCTTCAGAATGTCAATGCATTAAAACGCAGCATTGCAGGGAATATTAAAATCCCCAGTAACATACGCCCAAGCAAAAGTGCCAGATTTATGAAATATGGAAATTATTGCACAGAGTTTAGGTAAGACATAGGCTGCTGGGGAAAAGCAGTACGGGGGCCAGAGTCCTTCTGTGTGCATCTTACAAGTAGTGAGATGAAATTCAGCAGCCTCACGACGGACTCTTTCGCCTTTCCCTTCCATCCCTTTGAGCCTCCGCTCCCCAAGCTGTTATCTTTTGAAACGTGTGTAGTTTTTACGTGAGCAGTATTTCCCGGCACACTTGATTAAATACCTCCCCTTGTTATTTATCGCCCATTAAACGACATATTTTCCGCATGTACCTTCGCTGGACAAAAGATCTTTGCTATCGAATGCCGACCTCAGCATGTCTTGGGCCAGAGCAGTTTACGGCAACGATCTCTACGTGGGGCTGCAGCTGAGCAGCGCAGAGAAAACTCCGGCAGCACAGAGCAGGGTTCTCTGTTCGGTTTCTGGCATCTGGGAATTACCCTACTTTACCACATTTTACATTTCTTAGTGCGTGCACTAAGGTTATAATGCAGATGTCACAAGGTTTAGTGCTTTGGATTTTTTTTTTTGATTTTTTTTTCTTCTCTCTCTCCTTGGGGAATCTCTCTCGGAGGGTGCTGCAGGAACAATTGCGATCTGTCGAAGTACTGCTAGGCTGTAAAGTTTCAAGTGAAATGGGAGGGCGGGGGAAGGAATGACAAGTCCTTTTTACTGAAATTCTCTCCCCAAACAGATTTGGCAGAGCTGGGCTCTGCCGATCTTAAAGCGAGATTTATCATTCGTGCAGGCTGCTGCCTGAAGGGGGAAACGATCTTGGAAGCTGCTGAATGATGGAAAGGTCTCCCCCCTCTCCTCTCCCTCACACACATTTTTTAAGGGTGGAGACTGGGAGATGCTCAACTGCCCTGAGTCAGGAAATTACCTGACAAATTAAACAATTATGTGTTTTAGTGCTGAGCATCTATTTAGACGTTTAGCCTCAAACATGCATTTAACGTGAATTCCAGGGGCATTTCTACTTTTCCTCGTCACCTGTAATTCTACAGTGCATTATTTTCTTATTTTCCTGCACGTTGAGAACTCCCCCGGTCCAGTATCTACACCTTGAGGAGATTTCTTTATCATTTAACTTTATTACAGAGGCACTGCCTGGACACTGTTGGAGTGACAAGGACTATTTCCTTAATTACTGTACATTGATAATAGCATTTACTCTGGCAGCTCCAGTGCTATTCAATCAAGCAAGATTCAATACAAAAAAGCTGATTTGCCAAAAAAGAGATTAGCATAAGTGCCTACAGTCACATTCTATTTTTGAAGGTAAAGCTACTGTGTCTATGAGCTTTCTTGTGGGAACTTTATAGAGATTAATCTGGTTTATCTCCTTCAAAAGATATTTGGGGAAATGGCACAGAGTCACTCTGTTTAGGCTCTTTCTTTAATAATTTCCCATAAACGTGTAAAATAAAGAACAGCACAAAATGTGCTAATCTGCAGCAGCAAGGTATATATTTTTTTCTCTTCCGTGGACGCAGACAGTCGCTGTGAAAAACTCTGTGTTCCCCAGTTTCCTACTGGTGTTCTTTGTCATTTAATCAAGTGGTGAGTGTAGCTGTTGCACTTTAAAATTAAACGCTATTATTTATGGTAGAACTTGTTCTAGTTAAAAATGCAGACCTCAGCACTGTGTACGTTTGTAAGCAGAAGGTTAAGCAGGACATTTTAAATGGTAAAGCAAAGGCCTTAATCAAGGCTGAAGAGCAAAATGCAGTGGAATAACAGATACAGTAAAGGAGGCATTAATCACCATACAGGCTTAATCCAGGTATTAGGCGGTCTTGGGGCTAATACGAAGACTCACTTACATAAGGACTCATTCCACCAACCCTTAAGGAAGTGAAGAATTTCATTCTTGGAAGAAATTTCACCAATGTTATAGGCCCTTGCAATAGCAGGCCTCCGTTATGGCTTGGTAAAATGATTGGCGCACCATTATTTTGCCTGAAGGGAGTTTCTGAGGAGGCATGTGGGGTTGTGGTTCAAGAGAAGCAAAAACTGAATCGCCAGAGCATAAGGAGCCACTTTTCCATGGTTTTCTTTACCCTTGACACTGTCTATTACTGTGACATTAAAATCCGAGCTAAGTACTTCTTGCCGAAGACGGACCAGATAAAATCACCAAGCCGGCATCATCTCATGGGAGACAGCTCACTGTCTTAGTGACAAATTTAGTGACAACAAATCCAGGCTTAGAAGACAGTCCTTCCCTAGTCATAATCCAGCACTTGCACACTGGATTTGCATTTAACTACTGCTGAACTCAAATTTCAGTTTGAAGAAGATAACAGCACACCCACAGGTATGAAATTCACTATACAAAAGTTTTTTTATTAAGATGCTTAGAAAGATTAAAGTGCTTCCATGTTTAACTTAACATCAAAAATTCCAAATCTTTATACAAACAGAATTGTCGTATGTACCGACACACCAGCACACAAACTCCGGCCTCCAGCCCACGGTGGGTTTTGGCGTCACGGTCGAGCCCCGAAAGAGAACAGGCAGCCTCGCAGTAAGCACGACGCGACCCAACCTGAGGAAAGGGGAAGGAGATGGAAGTGGGGAAAAGGGGAGATGGCCACAGTTTATCTATTCAAGGAATAGCAAGATGAAGAAAAAAATAAATCCACAAACCTTTAATTGTGAATGTTGGAGAGGGACAGTGATGTAACTGTTCCCAGGGAACACTATTCTTATTTTGTAGAGGGAGGTGAGCCAAGATACTTAAGCTCTAGAGAACCTTTAACACAGGAAGCTATTTATCATAACAAGCTTGGTTGATACTGCTCCCATACTGAACCAATTAGATTAGCCTATTTCGTCATACTTCATAACTTGGGATGATAGGTTTCCAAGCATGGTACAGTGCAGTAATTGAATTTTGATCAAACACACATGGCCCATAACCCAGTATGTGAAACTTTCAGAACAGTTCACAGCTTTTAAATATCCAGTCAACATGTTGCCAAAAGTACAGGATGTACTTGATGCAAGTGGGAGAGGAGAGGGGGGAGCACGAGTCCACGCCGTAACTTGGTACAGCTGTAAAACAAACATTTTTTTGTTCCGATTCTGTTCCTACTTTAGCAAAGGAGCTGGGAGGAAGACAGTGAATGTCAAGTAAGTCGTTTTTCTCCCCAACCCCCACTCCCCCCAGGCACACATTTCCCTTTTTACATTCTTAGATTACCACAACCTTTTAAATTCACTATACTGTACTTACATACTGTATTAGACACACCAGCAATTACGTTTGTTAGCATGACACATCCATTGCTTACACTTGGTTGTAACGAAATAGCTTAAAAGTCGCATGCATGAGCCTCTTAATAGAGTTATAATCAATGGGACCATGGGATGAAAACCCTAAAAATTACCCCCCACCTCTGCATTCCCCAGGCTTCTGCCTCTGCCAACACAATCCATATGGCAGGCAGTCTTGTCAAGCTCAAGGTGAACACTCCGTCAGCTCTTCGCCGGCACTGATCTCCTCTTACATGTTTTCGCCATGTTTTTCCCCACGGTAAATCCAAGGAACTTTGAAAAAGACTCTGTGTAAAGGAAACAGAATACATTAATAAATTCACTGCTGCGGCTCTCCTGACTAGAGGGCAAAGCACCCACCACAGCACGGGTTCGTGACACGGAAAACGCTGTGCCAGACTTTCTTTTGAGCAAGTAATGGCTATCCATATCAAAGCTGCTCTCTGGCCTACAGCTAAGAGCCTGGCATGCTTAAGGAACGGAGCAGGATATGCCCAACCTCTGCACAGGGTGCTGCCAACTTCGTCCTCGGCTTTGAACTCTTGGACCCGAAAGGCAGCTGGGGGCAGCTCCAGCCGCCTCGGCCGGCCGAAGGGGCAGCACCAGGGCAGCCAACACCTTTGCTTTCGTCAAGGTGGTGCAAATGAC
Source organism: Apaloderma vittatum (assembly GCF_000703405.1). Lineage (NCBI taxonomy): Eukaryota > Metazoa > Chordata > Aves > Trogoniformes > Trogonidae > Apaloderma > Apaloderma vittatum. The sequence continues at coordinate 143,138 of NW_009704907.1, forward strand.
ATAAAAGAGGGGAATTACTGCCGCAGCCCTCCAAAGAGCGCGGGATCTGACGGCTTAGCCGAGCGCTTCTAGGCCCGCTCCGCGGATCGTCTGCCTCCGAGCCGCCTCACACACCTGCTCGGGAGCACAGCTGTGTAAGAGAAGCAGCCACAGGTTCCAAGGGGAGAAACGGTGCTTTTAGGATGTAACAAAACATGCGTCTCTTTTAGTTGTTCGAGGATGGGTATATTTGCCCGATTATAGCCACCACCTTGCCAGAGACAGAGTGCAGAGGATGCGCTGGATCCAGCTCCCTCCCCGCCCCACTCCCCACTAAGTTACGATGCTGCAGAGGAAAGGAAAGAAAAAAAAAGAAAAGAAAAAGAATTTGGTGTTCAACTTATCAGACTTGGATCAAGCCTCAGCTCAAACCAAGGTTAAATAGGCCTGTCCTAAGCCTCTTAGAGATAGGATTTATATAGTAATTACAGTAATGGAAACTGATCTTTGTAATTTTTATACTGCCTAAAATTCTGCTGTGTCATATGCATCTGCAGAGCCTGAGAGCTGTGCTTCTCAGAGAGAGCACTGCAGTCTTGAAAGCAGCCATTCAAATGTATAATAGAGAATTACTGGAGCATGAGTATGTTTGAGACTATAATGAAGCAGGAAGAGTAAGAATCAGAAATACTGGGAAAAGCAAGAAGTTTGTATTTGAGACAAGCAGTATTTTTAAAAAACTTTATTTTGTTGGGAGTTTGTGAAACTAGACCTTCATCACGGACAGTGCAAACAGCACCGAGACTGCTCCTCTTCTTCTTCTTCTATTTCTTTTCTTTTCCTTTCCTACAGTCTTAGGTCTAGAGAGTGAGCACAGTGCAAAATGCATCTTGGCCAGGCAGGATCCTCGCATCTACTTTCCAGTTTTCTCTGTTGTGCAAGGAAAAAATACCAAAGCGCTAAGTCGTTGCTGTACGATACGGAACAACTTCAGAAGATTTGGAGATCTGATAGGGGATTTGGCTCCACCTTCAGGAAGCAGAAGGCAAACAGAGAACCCAGGTTTAAGTTTGAAACATTTCTGTCTGCAGAAATCGAAGCCTACGACCTCCTCTTACTGGCATCTACTGCTCCCGAATGCATCGTGATTCATGTGTATAAAAGAGTCCCTGATCTGATGCCGTGACACTTCTACATACTCAATTCAGCTCTGAAGAGTCTAACTCCTCCTAGATGTACTCGAGAACTTGTGGCAGGATGTCCAAAGGTAGCTTATAGGTGAACGAACAGAGCTCATATATGAATCAAAGTCAAGGAGAAGCAGCTTTGAGGTAAAAAAAAAAAAAAAAAAAAAAAAAAAAAAGGCGAGACACACAGGATGCCATAGAACCATTTACACTGTCGGTGCTAAGGTTTCTATACAGAATGCGATTTTTTTTCTTATAATTCGCAGAGATTAGAACAGTTCTCTGGGTGTCACAGATGGATTGAGAGGAAGAAAGTGGGAAGAGTCTTGATCAAATTTCAGTCTAGCAAAACACTTAAGCATATGCCTAAAGTTAAGCTATTTTTTTCTCCTCAGATTCTGGCAGAAGATGAAACCAGAGCCACCTTTTGTATTTCACCTCTAGGCAGACTCTGATATCGGCTGAACCCGGAACATAATAGCTGGTTAAAAAGTGTGATTTAAATGAATTAAAATGATGCAATTTTTTTTTAAGGAAGCCATATAGTGACCATTTATAATAATGAAAATGGCAAAGTAGTTAGGGATGAGATGACATAGGGTTTGAAATGATGTATTAGTGAAATAACAGGCAATCACACAATTAGTAACAGTCCTATGAGGCAGGGGGAATGAACGTATGGTTGCTTGCAAAATCTTGCCTTTGGCATTTCCCCAACTGGGCGCTTAAGCACCCAACCTTATTGTACTCAACATCACTTTCTGGAGGAAACAGGTTTGAAAACTGTATTTTATTCTTTACTTGTGAAAAGGTGGGCAGTTTTTCTCTCCTTTTCTTACAGCAAATTAAAAAAAAAAAAAACAACACTTAGAAGAGATGCAAAAGACTGAATAGATATAGCTGTGTAAGCAAATATAACTGACTACCCTCTTGAGGAACAAAGGAAACAATTCTTGATGGGGTGACAACAGATGTTCTCAAAAAAAATATTCTAATGGAGCATTTCAAACACAAAGACCTTCCTGTGGAGCTGAGGAGCTTTACTGGCAGATGTACAGTAATATATCTTTGGAAACTTAATAAAACCTAACATTTAAGGTGTTATCAGGTCCTGAAAGCAGAAGTGATATCTCCATGTAGTAAGGAGTGGATGGTGGTGGAGAGGCAAGCAGTTAGGCTGACAAAATAACATCAGAGGAAGCTGCCATAGCGTAGCTGTGATTTAAATTGCAGGAGGAACAACTAGTTAAGAGAGTTTGGTTTAAAATGTATCTAAATCCGTTCTTTTGGAAAAATGAGCTCTAAACACAAGTGAAAGATGCGCAGGTTGACCTAAATGAACAAATACAATCCGGAGTAATTTATTACTACAGCAAGCACACCCAAGTACAACCACTTTGGCACCATGTGAGTGAACGCAAAGTGCCCAAAGCTGAATGCTTCTACCAGCTACTGCTCTTCAAATGTGGTTCAGCACACTGCAGAAAAGCCTAAAGTGGACATAAAAATAAAAAAAGAAAAAAAAAAGGACAGGTTTATCGAGTCATTTCTGCAACAACGGAATGGCATTGGTACTTAAGGAAGATTTGGATTTAACTCCTGGCATAGATCTGCAGCATCTTCAGCAAAGAGCTTTTTAGAGGTTTTTAAAGGCTAGGGACTTCAAATTCTTTTTTTTTTTTCTCTTTTAAACTCTGGCCTTTACTTTTTACACTCTTTATTTTTAGGGATACAGAATGATACTTCTCTGTCTTGCTAGAATGTTGAAAGCATTCCTGAATATCTGCAAGGCCAGCAGATATCTTTTTATCTGGGAACGAGGCAGGAGGATGACATAGTACATTGTCTAATTATTTTTTATTGCTTTGCAACTGTTTTGGGGAAAACAACGCAGAGAGAAAATTATTCCGGTGCAGTCAGAGCAATCAGAACTACAGAAACACTAGGACAGACAACTTGATTGACAGGAGAAAGCTCAAGCAGGCGACAACACAGAAAATCATCGTGGGACAGACATTTTGATAAATATTACTGTAGCCAATTTATTATTAACACAGTGGGACAGCTTTACATCTCGCATCACACTTTTCACAGCCCTTATGGTAAACATGCCATATCTGACAATTACAAGATGAAAACAAAGACCTCACTAACTCTCTACCCCATCTGAGTACGCGGTTAACCCTCTCGCCACTTCAGCTCGGCAGCGAGACACCCCTCTAGAAACGAGGGGATGAGAATGTCGTTCCCACACAGGTACCGGCGGCACTAACGTCTAAAAGGCTTCGCAGACAATGCAGAAGATCGCCAAAGAGGTTCAGAGCTGTTAGTACGAGGATCAAGCGGAATACCAGGAGAAAATATTGCTATGGCTCAAAATACCTTGTCACCTGTGGCTTCTTTCTGGCTGCTGCGACGAAGCAGCGTGGTCCCAACATGAGCTTGCGCTGGTATCACAAACCAGAGAGCACCAGGGTGGAAGAATCCCCCAGCAGTTTTATCTCCTGGATTGGTCGACACACATCTTCTGCTTCTACAGGAACAGTGTGACTTGCAATAATGGGCCACTTGGTTTCTGGGATTAACAAACTGGTGGGCCTCGACTAATCACATTTTCATCTGATTCATCACACCAAACAGCTCCCGTATTCTTTTACAGATGACGAAGCACAAGATGGACTGCCAAAATCACTAAGCCAAGCCCTCTGCTACTCATACATACTGTGATACATTTTAGAATGACATCTTGTGCGATGAATTGCCCAAGGCTATTTTCTTTATTGTAATGTCCATGTTATCTTCCTATTTTCACAGTTACATTATCAGCTTCAGGGTTAAAAAAAGCCAAAAAGCAGACAAGCCACAGGATGATCTTAGCCATGAGATTTTATTTGATGCAAACATTTATTTTCTGTCCACTTCCTGTCTTGAAAGCATTTCAGGAAACAAAACTGACATGCACAAGCATTCAGTGAAAGAGAGACAAAGGGAGATGCACAAATATCAGGCAAGAGAACGAAGCTAACAGAGAGCTCTTGTCTCTTCGAACTCACAAGTCAAACGCACTTAGAAAGTATTCCAAAACTACGTCTTTCTTGTGTGAAGGGAAGAATTAACGTTAAGCACAAAGTATTCCTTGTGGTTTATTCTCATTACGTGACATGTCAGGTTACGCTGATTTGCAAAAAACAACCCAGGTTTTCTTCACAAAGCTTTCTGTGCACCAGCCTTAACATAGGTTTAAAAGAGACTAAGAACCACAAATTGCACTTTTAAAAATCAATTTAGGAACCTCCTTTTTTTTTTTTTGTAATATCCTTAAATACCATCTGTGGACATGTTAGTAACATTTTGAAAGTTTAATCTGAAAACCAAAAGAATAGCTCAAAGTTTTGGAAAAAATACCATGCAGATTTCACGCTCAGTTATTACCAGTTTTCATAAGAGGTAAAGGGAATGTTTAAAATTGGTCACATAACATGAAGATTCTGTTGACAAGTCTTCTGTCTCTGTGTATATACACTCTTTAGAGGAATGTCTAGGTAAATCTTGGTTGTTCTACCAACTTCGGCCAAACAACTTTGAAAGACATAGAATTTACTTCATTGAAACACAACTGATCTAAAATAAGAACCTTTTAAGGGCTTTATGAGTACAATGAATTCACTTTTTTGACATTCTGTAGCTGTAAAATACATACACCATTTTCTTTTCAGGAAAAGAAAAGTTTTCACTACGGTTGGTTGCACGGAAGGGAAAAAAAATCAACCCAAAATAAGCAGAATGATTATTTCCTATTCTAACCTCAGGGCAGCCCAACATCCACTCTCTTTTTTTTGTGATGGTTCATCTACAGTTCTATTTTCAATGTATCCATATTTCTACTGTTGATCAGCACTGATCGCATTTTGCAACGTGACTAAAGTTTGTCATTGAGTTTTACAGAAATAATTATTTCAACTGATAGAATTTCACAGGATGCACCAGCACAGTATTTTAACCAATAGGATAGAAAGAAAGGCAGTTCCTGTGATTTGGGATACTTAAGTTCATTTACAAACCGCCACACACGGTTAGGAAAACAAATCCCAAGTGTAAACCTGGCCCATCTGTGCTAAAACTCTCATTGACTTGAATGGACTGAAGATCAGCAAAGTTTTTCTGAACATCTCTTTCTCCTCCACTCGAAATGATTCTTGCAGGCACACAACATCAGTGCAAATTCCCAAAGTCCACACGTTTCACAAGTGGTACGACTTAGCAACAAACTAGGGTTGCTCACAGAAACGGAGCAGTCGCAAAGAAACTTTGAGGTGAACTCATTCACTCGAGGAATTTTCATGTTTTGTCACCTTTGTGCGCTTATTATTCAGTTCTGATGAAGTGTAATTAAGAAGTCATCAGCAATTTCAGCGGACACCTGGAAAAATAAAATGCACCTGTGCGATGGTGACACTTACTGCCAGGGTTAAGGATAGGTCTGCATCTTCCTGAAAGTCGCATTGGTAATCGAGAGCCGGGTAAGCCTTGCTCCGTAGTAATCTATAATGTAACTAGAGCCGTCGGAAGGTCCAACGATCTACAAGAGAAAAAAGAACCAAGACTTTTCGATACGAAGTGAAATATATACTTTGAGCTAACGTCTCAATTACTGCTAATTTTCCCATCATAAAATTAGTCATGCTTAATTAGCCAAACAGAAACAAGATTTATTTTGAAGTTATGTTGTAGTTTAAGTATTTTAGCGAGTGCTGCCTCAGAAGGAACGTTTCCCTAGGGCTTCTGATCAACAAAATTACACAGCCAGGCGCTGGTACTAGGTTAAGGTGATGAGGATTTGAGTCACAAAATCAGGGTAACAAATGAGTGGACTCCAAACCACTTTTCTTGAACAAAGGAGGGTAGGCAGGAGAGAACTGGGTTGATGACAAGTATCTTTCAAGTACTACACAGGTAAGGCATGGCGAGAAGGAAAGAAGATCAGGACTTTTTTTTTCTGGAAATGCTAAACTGACGTGGGATCACCAGGGAGATGGATAAAGAGACATGAAAGACACTCTCAAGTGCATCTGTAAGTGATCTGAGGCAGTATCACTGTGATAACATTGAAAAGAATTCAAGAATGCATGTAATTTAAAAGATGTATACACAAAGATGTAGAATCCTTTAGGTTGGAAAAGACCTGAGATCATTAAAGGCCAACTGTTAACCCAGCAATGCCAGGGCCACCACTGACCCACGTCCCTGAGCACCACGTCTACACGTTTTTAAAACACCTCCAGGGATGGGGGCTCCACCACTTCCCTGGGCAGCCTGTGTCAGGGCTTGACAACCCATACTTTTAAAGTATTTTTCTGTAAACCCATACGAATGATTCCTATATCCACAATGCACTGTAAGTTTATCATAGGCAACTTGCAATTCCCACTAAATGGATGCAGGAGAGAATAAAAAAATTTGGCAATTTCGTTGTGTCACAAGCTGTTCCCCCCACCTGAGAGTTTAACCATCAGGAATCTGACAGGCACAGCTCTCAGGAGATACAGGACTTGTACACGGAGGAGAGGTGAGGAAAAATGTTGACAATGCCTCCTCCCCTGCACAAGGCACGGACACCACAGATGATGGGCTCTGTCACAGCACACACAAAACTGCAGAACTTCAGGATTCTGAGAACAGCAGGACCTCTCGTGCGAAGCCCCAACACTCAGTGTCACGTAAGGAGCTCACAGGATCTTACAAAGTGGATTTGTGGTGCTATGGCTTCCAAGCTATTTTTTTTTAACAAGTATTTATAGATGGTTAATCTAATTTTTAATTCAAACAACAAATATATTGATATTTTGTATCAATAGCCTACAACATCCATCGACAAACAGAGCTAAAATAAATGCCTTTATTTTTCAATACATTAAGGTTCTTAAGGCTAAAATGCTAACAAAGAATTAGCAATCAAATCAAAGCTTTAACAAACACAGATTCATATCTTGTTTTGAAAGCCCTGACTTACCTGCATTGAAATTAGTATGAAATCAATTAGGCTACCAATTCCACAAAATCCTACAGTACAGAACTTTAATAAACCTAAAAAAGGAAAATAAAATTTAACTGTAGCTTTAAACCCATCACTACGAAGTTCACAGGTTTCCAACTGCAATCCCAGCTCTCTCCCCATCCCACAAAATATATATCCATACACACACATCTAGGAAAGTTATCTTCGAATATCAGGCAAAACCGCCGAACCGAATATTCATATTTCTACATCCTGAATGCACTTCAAAGATTTTAACCATTAGCCTTTTCTTCTTTTAACAGATAAATATTCTAAAACAAAGAAAGGCAAAAGTTGATAACCAACTTACTGGAAAATTTCCTTTTTTTTGATTGAGGCACGATAGAAAAAAGTCCGAACCTGAACTGCAAAATTTACTTATGAATAACAAGAGACTTTACACCATCTCATGAGCGGTAGCACATACTGCTTTGATTTTCAGAACATGCTACTTTGGAGAACAATCCTTTGTATATTTTTTTTTATATTCTTGCTGAAATAGGAATTTATTTTGAATACATAAATATATATATGTATATATATATAACCACTTCTTTATTAACTGGTATTCAAAAATGTTATTTTTGTATGAATAAATGAAAAATTAATGGAAAATATATGGGAATAGCAACTAAAAGATAAACATTTCATTCGAGGTTGCCAAGCAAGGCGGACTTCATTTGGAAAATACCTTCAGAAGTAGGAGACAGTCTTAAAATTTATATTTTTTTCATTTCAGTAGTTTCTTGTACAATGAATACCATATATACTGGAAGTAATACTTCAGCTGTGCTAGGCAAACATCTAGGTTATTTTGAGAAGGCGATAGTCATTGTGAAGACATTTATCTCTTTACCCAGACACAGACAGCGTGAAGAGGAATGCCTTAAAGTCAGTTGTAGGCTACGCTGTCTGTGGAAAGCACAATTCCCTGCCAGCACGCTCCTGCGGGACCGAAGAATCCAGCGTGGCATCCCAGAGCACCTCGTCCCCACAGCCCCAAGCTGCGCTGCGCAACACGTGCCGGTAAAAAACCACACAGCGATTTTTCCAAAGAAGGATCCCGCGCTTGGTCAAACATGTGAAGGTCTCTGGGCCTCTGCCTCGTCCTTTGTGCTCCCTCTCCCTGCGGGGCAGCAATTCTCACCCACGCAGCATCTCCTCTACCCCGCGCCCCGTCCGGGAGGCGGCACATGGAGAGCGGGCGAATAACCACATGGAAGAGAAAAAACAGCTCCCACAGCTGAGGGGATGAAGCTAGCCTGATTTATAAATCAGCTTACAATCTCTCAAAAAAAAAGTCCCCAACAACCAAGAAGATGAAAGAGTAGTAGCAGGACGGTATTTCAAGCTGATCAGAAGAAAAGCTTATGTGCACACTAGAACTAAAGTGATGCCATTTCAACACACAAACCCCCCAAGTATATCGTTACTTAAAGCTACTTGTTCCCAGTGACTGACGCGCAAGACTTGCAGCAGCGAGGCACAGTGAGGCCGGGCAGCAGGACTGGCAGCAGCATAACAAAATGTTAAGGGAAGCTGCCAGCTAAAGAAATCTGAGCCTCAGGAAACAACAGTTAAGACGATTAAATAACGTCAAACTCTGGTGAACAGTTTACTTGGTTATTACCTGCGTCGAGTGCAGTCACCACTTAAGATATTTATTTGTGATGCTCCTTACACCATCTCCTCGTAAGCTCCGGTCCTGAACCGCACTGCCAGTTGGCATTTTAGGAACCCAGCAGTTCTCGTACCTTTGCTGGTTCCAGCAGCAGCTCCAGTTTACTTGAGGAACTGGCTGCTCCATTACGTTACTGGATGTACAAGAACTGTTTCTGAACTTGGCATATATTTCTGGAGTGCAGGGTTAAGGTTGATTTTTTTTCTTCCTCCTCACTTCCCTCCCCACAAGCAGATCACACTGAGAAAATAAACTGCTCTAAAGCATGGAGGGAAGAAAATAGTGCTCTTACGCAGTAATAACTTATGGTTTATTTCACAGTGTGTGGGAGAGAAAGAAGATGCCTTCCTGATTTCTTCATATTCAATAGCTTGCTTGTATTTGTATGCTCTTTAAGCAAAAGAGAAGGAAAAAAATAAACCAAAAAAGCATTTATAGTCTTCATTATGCTTGCATAAAATGTTTCAATGCTATTAACCTTTCTTAGTTATTTTTTTGCCAAGGCATGGGTGACCTAAAAAATCCCCAAACTAGGGGACACACTTTGTGTCAAGGAATCCACTGTATTGATTTTTATTCTTTTTTTTCCTTTTCTGCTTTTCCTTTTCTACTTGCTTCTGTCTTCTTTACCTTTCAAAGCTTGAAAACTTGAGTTTGGAAGAGTTTAATTTTAAATCTTTTAATTTTGCTTACTGGCTACAGTAGATTCCAGAAGGATTAAGAAGCATGATCCATAGAGAACTCTGATATAAGAACAGAGGATTTATAAATCTATATTACTACAATATGTTACAAAATAATTACTGCTAATTATTATTCCAAATCCAATAGTGTAATAAAAAGGTGCACCTTACTGACTGCTTCCAAAAGCATATCTTCTTGTGAAACAGATGGACAAAGTAAGGGCTAATTATAGAGTTTCATGGAAAAAAGACACAGATGTTAACGCAGGATTATCAAGAAGGACACTTAATGTTATTAAAAAAAGAAGGGTTTGCGTTTAACGGGCAGGAACTCAAAATTCTTAGTGACAGTAATACAGAATCATAGACTGGCCTAGGCTGGAAGGGACCTTAGAGATCGTTTAATCCAACCTCCCCGTCATGGGCAGGGACGCCTCTCAACTAGATCAGACAACACATGGGGACAGAACAGGGATTTATAGCTTTTTGCAATTCATTGCTCCGTGCTATCTAGATGTAAATTTACTCCATTTGTCCAGCTCAGAAACAAAGTCAGTGAACGCACTTCTGATGTACGAAGGTATTTCCAGTCTTTAAAAGCCAGTGGAACCATCACCCGGGGAATCAGGTCATAAAAACACTAACCAGAGGTAGGTCTGATTAAAGGCCCCAGCTTCTGCAGAACTGATACCAGTACCATGAGCTATCTTGAGGGCACGCATTTGCCAGAATAAAGTCCATATCCCAAAATATTTTTTTTACTGTAATTTTTTTTTAACTTTTTTGTTTACTGTAAATTTGTCCACTGTTTTCCTGGTAAAATCAAGCATCATTTAAGTCGCTGGCACACACCTCAAAATCATTTCTGTTTCAGTGCCTCACAAAGAATGCCACGTTAAACATCAACGCAAAGAAAATGTAAAGCAAAACTATGAATAGCAATAATCATGTTTGCTTATTAGGATTTTATCTACTGGACAACTATATATCCATTTGTCAGCACTCCAACAGAACAGCAGGCTGAGGATAATGCAGGATTTTATCTTGCTTGACAATAAAGTAAGGATTCTAGTTGTAAGTATTAAAACTACAACTGTCAGCCTTCATTACTTTGAGTACATGTACAAGTACATGCACACAACTCAAGTCGTAACAACAAGATCTCAACCAAAAAGTAAGAAATAAACTTACCTAAAGCAGGATAGCCTAGATAAAATCTATCTGCTCCCAACCATCCAAGAAATAAGGACAGAGCCACTGCCACTTTGTAAGAGTACCCATTTCTGCCAAAAGAAACAAGTAATTTAGACAATGACTGCAAAACATCCACTCATACTTTGGGGAATTTAAGTAGCGGCTCATTTGCCTGCTACTTCAGTTTAAAAACAAAAAAATACCCCAAACTCAACAGCCTTGTTATTTATCATCTTCAATTACCAGACACAGAATTGATAATGTTAGGCTTTCAAACTGGGCAGGCACCCTCCATAATGCAACTTCAGCTGTTGCAACTCAAGTACACTCTTGCAGAATACAGATTATTCTGAAACTAAATCACGACTTCTTGTCAAGACATAATTCAGTTGCTGATACACCTCCAGTTTCACGGAGTACTTCCTCACGGTTCAGCCCTACTGAGACAACCCTCAAAAGGCAAGAGGTGGATGCGTACTGTCTGTAGGCATTAGTCTCACAAGCAGCCAAATCAAGAGGAACAGGACAGACAGGTGAGATGTCAGCAGAGACAGTAATTGCAATGAGATCTGAAGGAGAAATGAACCATGGCCGCTGGCTGAAGAAGCTGCAGGAAGGATCCAACAAAAAGGGTAAGTCGTGTATCCATTTCCTGCACTCTGAAGGTAGTAAATGGCACAGACTCAAAAATGAAAAAACTGTCAACGGTACAAAGATGTACGGGGGTAGGGAGGTACTTGGAAGATAAGCATCCCATGGTCAGTCACATAAAATGCACAGAAAGCACAGACTTCTTGAGATTTACACTAACTGGAGCCGTTGTTGCCAAGAGCCGGAGTGATGCGGCCACCCAACCGCCTGCAGCTTTCAGCCACTGCTGATGGGAACTTCATGTCGGTAAGTGAGCTAAAAACATAGAGCTACCAACACCAGAGCTCGCTGCATTGGGGAACGGCTAGCTTCCGAAATGAAAAACAAACCCAAACGTAATTAGAGCTTTAAAAAATATCCAATGATTCACTGTTTTGATACGTGCGCTACTATGTGCCAGCAATTATTTCATAAGCCCAAATTAAACTCTTAGTTGGCAGTTAAATAAAACATACAGTTTCAGAAAGACGGTAGCTGAGAAAGGGCTAAGCACCGTTATTAAGCCCTTTCAATGCCAACTAAAGATCTACCTTTTTGCTTATTATCTACGTTTACTGACTTGAAAACTTAATGGCAACACTAAGTGATTAAAGCATTACTCTTAGCTCAATATTTGTTACTTAGGGCTTATTAGCAACACAGAAAATACTGGCCATTCCTGGAACCTAATGTAACCTTAAATTATCATCTTTATACCTGTCTTGTTTCCACTGTAAAGAATACTGATGGATTTTATTTAAAAATGGAGGTAAACTGTTGGAAGTTGTTTATCAACTGCAAAGTGTCAACAACTCTCCAAGGACACTAAAGCGTAAAAAGAGCTCTTACATAAAAGGTGGGAACACAGCTTAATTTGAGATGCTCCTGATCAAAACTAGTAATGAACTGCGCACTTGCCTAAGCATTACGATGCTTTTAAAAGCAGAACAGTCTGCAACTTTGTCAACATTGAACTGACAGGTGGAAGAAATCTAGTATGAAGTGGAATGATGTTAATACCATAACAAGGATACATCCACTCCTGTATTTGTCGTACTTTTTCAGCTAAAAATACACGCTGAAGACTAAACCAGGGAGTAGGAAAATAACACATCCCTGGCATCAGAACAGAGTTCCGTTTTACAGACTCCTTGTCCAGAATGACAATACTTGAACAACGAGCAGTGCAAGGCTGTAGAATCAGAGCCTGCATGTATTAAGCAAAACAAGTGATAGAGTGTCAGTTTGGGGAATTCTAGAATTTGGACCAAAAAAAAAATTCTACCTCCAAGCCATCAAATCAAAACCAAACCAAAGTAATCTCGACTGAGAGCACTTCTTTGCAGAAGCAACCTTATTAGCACTTAGAAGATTTTCCTCAAACTAATACTACAGACAATTGAACACATCCACTTATACAGATGTACAACGTCTCCCAGTCTTGCTCTACAATAACCGGATGCCAGAACTGTTACCCAGACTGCTGATAAATTACAGTTTTAGCTAAGGGCAACTTGCTGATTTGTCCTTTCCCAAAGTGAGGGATGGAGATTAACCTGCTGGCCCCACGCTGGGACAATCCTGCAGCGGGAAGATGCCTTCTCAAACCAATCTTCTGGTTGAATGATGTCTGGTTATTTTTGCCAGAAGACAGTTGCGTTTTCCATCAACACCCAGGTAAGATGCCAGAAAATCTCCACAAAGCAGCAGAAAGGGCAGGCCTACTGCTGTCATGGTAAGCTAGAGATTCCTGATTACAATATTATTTCTAACACTAATCAACCAATGATTAGACCACTTTTTAAACAAGTGTACATAGAAAAGATGGCAATATTAATCTTGCTGCCAATTTTAACTGGTTTGGGGGCTTTATCAAGGGCATATTTGCTTAGCTCTTTCTACACTCACAGTTGTTTTTTACTGGATTTTTCAGCAAGCGCACAAAGGTTCCTCTTCCCCCTCTGCCACACTCACAGCCACGGGACTAGAAAAGTCACAGCAAGATCTTTTAGTAGTGTAATCACTAATTATTTCAACATAAATACTAGTCACAATCAAGAAATAGACATCATAAGGAGGATGACATTTCTGCCTACACAGATTTGTTTTTATTAATAAAGAAAAACTACATTTAACAAATGTTTGTAGAAAATACACTAAACCAAGAGTATACATACACAAAAAACTCCAAAGAATTACTGTCTACTCCAAAGAGGAAGCAATTTTACTAAACTAGTATAGCTCATCTTATTCCCAGTCCCCATCACAGATGTGACTGAAACGCAATTGTTTCTGGACAAAAATGTGACTGAAGTCTAGTTTGCTAGCATTTAAATTTGATTAGATGTAATAATATGTTTTCTTCAATTTGCTGAGCTTTGACTGTCGAGAAGACTAAATACAGAGAAAATATTTATGAAACTAAAAGGCAGAGCTGTACTTCTTGAGTTAGGCAAATTACTGAGCAGTAAGTATCACATCAGAGTTATTTGCCCACTAGCGTGATAAGGAATACCCAGCAAATATTACTGGAATTTTAATTTCCAAAGACTCCAGTAGAATAAAAGTAAAAGGCTCCTGGGTGAATCCCACAAAAAGCGGAAACAAATGGTACTGACAGGTGTTCACTGATCATCACCATTGCCCAGCTGGAACATTTATTGGTATCCCCACCTCTCCACTGCTCACAGTGTGCTGTAGAAAAACTAGGTCCATCATTTTCATGTTTCAGAATTGGGCTCTTAAAATACACAAAGGATTTAATTAAATATAAAAGATGTTTAGAAATAGCAAACAGTTCCTCTTTTAGAGATTTGGGGGGAGGGCAACTGGAGAGAGACTTAAACTCTCCCCATATCCAAGCACACTACAACTTCAGCTGCACCTACAGGCACACTTCACGCTGTCCTGAACCAAGAACTGCTCCAGCTTAGTTCAAAGCCAGCTCAGTTGCCGGGTTCAATATCTGGGGGGTATGTCAGGAGAGGTGTCCCCAGACAGCTCCTTCCAGAAGCTGTGAAGGTTTCCACCATATGTGAAATGCAGCCTTAGCGTACAGGGTAAATTTTTGCCAGGCTAAAAGGGTAAAAGCAAAGGCAAAATACTAAGGCAAAGCAAAGACACAAATATAACCAACTGACAAAAAAAACCCCAAAGTGTTCAAGATAGAGAAAGATTTACTTACAAACATGCATGTTGTATCCTCATACTACTTATTAGAGCACTAAGTACTAGGCAACACGTGCACGTTTTTATCTTACTTTTTTTTTCCTTTTGTCAACACACCACACTATTTTAGAATGGCAATGTGAAAACAAAGATAAATTGTTGCAAAAAACAATAGTGTACTTACACATTGCGACATGCAATAGGCTTGTAAAAACCAACTTCATGTCCCGTAAAGACTTTTTCTATGCCAAGGTGATCTCTGCAAGTAATATTTGGTGCTGGCAGACATTGAACTGAGGACAAAAAAAATTACTTGAAAATATGCCGTAACTGATTGGGTATTGCAGCATTTTTCTGATGAAATGCAAGTGAAAAAAACAAATTAGTTCTACTGTGCAGCATTGATACAAAGCACATTACACATACGCATATTACGATTTTAAAAAATATTTTTGACTGACTTGTGTGTTTTCTTTGCTATATAATAAGCAAAATGTACAAACCTAACTTCTGCCCTAATTCTGCTGTAATTTCCATTCTGGCTCCAACATGAGTCAATGAGAAATCTGAACCTGACGTACAGAAAACATTTACATCATGAGAACAGGAAAATATTGGAACAAGTGGCCCAGAAAAGTAGTGTCATCACCATCCTTGGAAGTTTTCAAGATCTGACTGCACAAAGCCCTGAGCAAATCTAAATTCAGTGCCAATGCAGCTTCGAGCAGGAGGCTGGACTATAAAACTTCCTGAGGTCTCTTTCACCCCAAAATACACTATTATTCTAAACAAAGGCTTGACTCTTAAAAGAACCAGAGTGGAAATCACAGCAGAAAGTGACATCTGCTAAAAGTTTGCAGTGTACTACCAGAATATTAGTCACTGCTGAAGTTTGCTGTTTTAAAGGGAAAAATCTCAGTCAGATCTCTATCAGTTTTTAGTGTTTGTGAGCCCTGTTGGTCAATTCCAACAAAACTGCAACCCAGGTTCAACACTTCTTCCCAGGTTTTCCACATACACACAGAGGCATCCCACAGGATTGGTATATATATTTAAGTATCTACCCATAATGCATAGGGACCAAAACAACTCCAACATCTATCTGAGTTATGTCTGGACTTGACTGCTATAAAGTCCTACACAGATGCTACTGATCAATGTGGCTATTCTAGGACAATTACAAAAAAATACATTTTCTTGTTTTAAAAAAAAATAAAGCAAAGAAGCAGTGCTTGCTTTCTCTTATTTAGAAGAAATCCACAGCAGTTAAAACACATCGATACACCGAAGGTGACAGTTTTCCTGTCAACGTCATACCAGTAAGACTCCAAACCTGCTACTCAATGAGACTACTCCAGTGCTCTGAATTAAACCCTTTTTGTTTTCATGATGGATCAGAGAAAGGTGTTCAAAAATGGTAGGTGTTTCAAGCACGACCCAGAAGATTAACTTTTTATTACTTAGATAACACTGAAACAGAAAGCAGCTTAAATACTGCGGGGACAATCTCTAAACTTCTATCTGTGTAAAATACTCTATACAGACCCAGAAAACAACTTGAATTAATTTAACAACCTTCCCCACTTTGAAGCTTATCTTCTGTTCAAGTGTGCAGTATATTAAATACAATGGCACAGTAACTAGTTAGTCAACTAACAATCTGAGTTGTGATTGATCTCAAACTACAGAATCCTCCTCCTGCTCACTGACTGGATGTTTATCATCTGGGACATGACACCAGAGATGACGTAAAGGACTGAATAACTTAAAAAAGGATCCATTTTGGATAATACTTTCACCCAGTCTCTGAGGTATTTGGAAAACTCCCACTCTCCCTGAGCATTCCAGTGCAGAAAATTACTCAGCATTTATGGAAAATAAAATATAGAAGACAACAAGCGCACACACAGGTTTTACACAGGAGAGCACATAAAGTGAAACTGTTGTGCTACTAGCTAACACAGAGACTATTTATTTCAAAGCCTGAGATCATGAGAAAAGCCAAGCATATGTAGCAAACCAAGTGGTCAATTTAAGCATTTTTCTCTTGTACTCCAAAGTAGATCAGAACTCAACATCAAAATAAAGTGCTTTCAAAACAAAGCCTCATGGCAGCAAAAATTCCTGATGATGGAAGACACTACATCTCCTCGAAAAAAAAAAAAATTGAAATTAGAAGATTTTGAAGGCTGTTCTGTCACGTGTCAATTCTTTGAATAAGTATATGCAAAATCAGTATGACAGGAACAGTTTGTTTTAATCACACTAGTACAGGATAGAGCCTAGAGGATATATCATACATTGACGAGATTTACCAGAAACCTCACTTAAAAATGTACCAAGCAGAGACAATGTGTATTTAGTCATTTTTAGTAAAGCATCCAATCCACACAAGTGTTTTAGGCTTTCACACTAATGATATTACTAATCCCATGTTTTATAAATCTCTTCTAGCAGATACACAAACGCATAAATTGAACACTTCCTTGGAAAATGCAGCTACTGTCGATGTATGTCATAAGTTAGAAATCCTTACCATATGCTGTGTGATTTGTGCAATTCATTGGTTCTTGTGTACTATTATCTATTTTAGGCTCATCGCACATATACGTTCAGGTAATTGAGGAAAACAGTTTTCATATCAAACACTATGACAGGTTTAACGGTAATTTATTCTACCTCTTTAAACCCTGAGGATTTAAGATGCACCTTGATGTTAGTTCCTACCCATCCCCCAAACGGCACATTACCATACAGCAAATCTGCTAATCCAATTTAATACACCAATATATCGCATAAGCTCCACATTTAATTAGTGCTGCAGTCAGCACTACCTAAAGGAACTACAATATTTATCAGTCACAGCCCCTGCATTTGAAGGCAACAAGGTAGCATGCCTAATCTAGTCTTCTCCCCTTATTTCAACATCAGAGTACCTTTAAACTGAGGCACTGGTCGAGAAGATTAAAGCTACGGTAACAGACAAAACTCAAAGAACACCTGAAAACGAACGTCTGAAACGCCAGGAATTCAGACTGGGGGGAAACCCCCAAAAAACAAAAAACAGAGCAAGAACTGCTTTCTGGGCGTCTGAACTCCCACAGCTGAGTAAAGCAGAGGATGAAGTTAACTTTTCCGAGCTCTGCTTTCCTGACACTTTTGATCCGCAGCTCCATCACCACCCGCCAGCCGGGACGCGCCGCTGGAGAGGCAGGAGCCCCGCAGCTGAGCCCTGCGCCCCGCTCCTTCGGACTCTGGAGGAGTACTCGATGCTGTGCACAGCCTCACTCAGCCTCCTGCACCAAATGGGAAGGTGGAGAGAGAGAGGTTTCTCATCCCGTGGGGTTTTCTTTTTGCAAAGCGGTGAGACACCCCAAACCCGCACACCCCTCAAACCAGCCTCGGTGGCTGCAGACGTGCCCTCTGCAGCTGCTG
>NW_009704908.1:0-361 GCF_000703405.1 Apaloderma vittatum
CGACTGCTGGGCCGGGCGGGCGCCTGCGATGGGTAAATCCTGAGTGGTGTCGAGGTGAGATGCGAGGCGCTGTCACGTAGCCCTGGCGCAGTCCGTCAGAAATAGGAGCAGTTGTGCACCTCCTGCTGGAAAGAGCCGATGATCCTCTGCTGGACGTGCCGCGGGTGTGCTGCACTGCTGGCACGTCGTGTGGCAGTTCAGGGACTGCGTTTGCTCCGTAAAATGAAGTTCTTGCCCTGTGTGCCCGCTCCACAGTATTTGGCTGTTAACTAGAAGGAATGCATCTAGACAGGGAGAAAAATTTATGTCCTTTGGAAATACTTGTGTTCATGGAGCCTGCGTGTTTTGTCTCATTATCTTA
>NW_009704908.1:392-776 GCF_000703405.1 Apaloderma vittatum
TCAGCAAAAGCTTTTGGACACCAGGTCTGAAAATGAAAAGGAACGCCTCCGACTGTGTCGAGTGTTTGCTCTTTTCTGGCATCTCTAGGGTTTTTAGCCCTTTCCTTGCTCAGCAAGCGCCCTGCCGAGGGCTGCTGCTGCCCTGATGGGCTCTGGGTGACGCTTTCCTTGGGCTGAAGCAGTTCTGGGGAGCTGCGGGTTTCACCGGGCTGCAGTGCTGTCTGCTGGAATGGAACTGGGGGCTTTTAAAAAGAAGAGATTTTATTCGTGATTAGCATCAGCAGAACAAACTAAAAAGTCCTCAAAGACCGGGCAACCGAGTGTTCACAGTCCCCACCCACCAATGGGCTTGGGCAGGGCTGGGTGGGACGAGCTGGCAGCGGG
>NW_009704909.1:0-1664 GCF_000703405.1 Apaloderma vittatum
AGTTTGTATCTGTGCCTGGGATTGGCCTGACTCAGATGACTTTGAGCTGCTTTACACAAATCATCAGTTATTCGATTGCCCCTGTTAGTTAGTATTTTTATATGAAAGGTAGAATGGTGTTACTTGTCTGCTTCAATATTATATTTGCAGTTATATTCTGTAAATTCACAATAGGCTATGAGAGTGCATTTGGAAATAGATTGAGCTTTCCATGCATGCAGTGTAATCAAAGCCGTAGAGCTTGTGTTCCAATGAAATAAGATACATCTCGGATGGGCAGTGAGCACATTTGCCATTAGGATGTGGGACCTTCTGATTCTTTTTGGTTGACTAAAAGAGAGTCTGTCATGCACGTCCCACCTTTTCCACTAAAAGAAGCCTCCAGTTTTGTAGTTTTTGGGACACTGAACCCATGTTTGCTTCCACACTTTGATGTTGTGCAGTTACAGCTTAGAGAAACTTAGTCATATTCTACCTTTTTTATATAAAAAAAAATGTAAAAATTAATTTTTCTGGTGCTACAAATTAGATAAGAATGACAATGTATCAGGCAGGACAAGCTCCAATTTAGCGTTGCTACTGTTAGGAAAATTTATACGACATTAAGTTGAACCATTTTAAGCCACTGATATTTGTTCTGGATCATTTCACAAGCTGAGAATGACTCAGAATTGAGGTTTGGGGTTGGGGGTGCTTCTTTGGGGTATTTTTGGTGCTGCATTGCAAGTGGATCGTATTGCAGTACAGAATTTTCATGAAAATGAGTAGGCAACTTAAATTGTTAGTAGCAGAAGCAGCTTCTGTGACAGCAGATCCCAAGGGAACCATTTGTTTGTTCAATATAGTGGATTTGGGCAACTTCTGGTCAAACACTTTCCTGGATTCTTGTGTGCCAGCTGGTGGGAGGAACAGAGGATGTTCAAAATAACTCTGCACCCCTGCATCTGGATATTCCCATTCTGCTTTCTGTGCCTTCTGTGCTGCTCATGCAGTATTAAAACGACAACAACAAAAAAACACCAAAAAAAACCCACCCCAAAAAACCCAACCACAACCCCGCTGCTCCTGCAAACTTAGGCCCCGGTGGTTTGGCGTGGGGTTCAGACATTACATAAAACTTTCAGATGTTTTTGTAAGATTTCAGGTACAGTGCTGCAGTGATTTCATTCCCTCATGTTTGTTGTCTCAAACTGTATTCAACATAAATGTAGTTCCAAGGTCTTTGGTTTCGAATGCTTCCCTTCTTATGGTAACTGTTTTACTTTGTTAATGTTTAAAATTGGTCTCTTATTTCTTCAAGTACGTAATTAGCAGAACTATTCTTCCGAGGTGTTTTTTGTGTATTTGACAATGAATGGGACTGCTCTGCTTAGTAAAGTTAAATATAAGCAATTGTATGAAGAATTAATTACAAAGGCTTGATGGGTAAGGGGAAGCCTGGTGGTAACTGCCTTGAATTCTGTAAATAAAAAAGGCTTTTGGATCGGAAAGTATTCAAAATAACCATGAGACTAAGTTTCTGTATTTTTATGCTCATTTTTTTTTGAAAGATAATGTGCAGGCTGTAGTTCAGTAACAGTGCATGTTATACTTGGGCAAGTAAAAGAAAATGAAACAAGTAAAAGAAAATGAAGCCTCAAGGGTCAGTACTGGGGCCAATATTA
>NW_009704910.1:0-5783 GCF_000703405.1 Apaloderma vittatum
GTCCGTTCCGAATTCCAACTACAGCGAACCCCACCACCTCGGCACCTGTGTTTACAATGTCCTATATATTCGTGGTTAACAAAGTGAAGGTGGTAACTACTGGTGTCTCAATAAAGTTATGACGTTCAAAATAACCAAACTATATGGAAAAAAGAAACGGTCTGGATTTTCTTCTTTGGGGTGGTTTTTGGTGCCAGAAAAAGGCTGCTGTGTTTCTGCATGGCCGGACGGCAATCAGTGGCTTGAACGGAGGAGAGAGAGATGAAGAACTGCCCTTCTTGAGATAGATATTTCAGGGGCAGCTAATGGTTGCTTGTTTGGCTTGGCCTGAGTTTCAGACCGCACACACCGTCAAGCATCTATAAAAAAACATGAGAAGGAGCTTGATGTGCCGTATGAGATAGTGGACTCTCGTTGTGAAAGGGATATGGCTAGAGGAGGTGTGGATGGGGGATGTACAGGAGTATAGGATACAAGTCTATATGAAAATAAGCATCTGTATTCCCACACCCGAGGAAGCAGATCTGTTGATTCCCTTGATGCGTCTTTACCTCTATACATTCATGTGTGACCATCGGTCAGGTGTCCAGCATAGTACGCATTTCCAAAACATAAATACTGGAAAACGAGAGCTCCCAGGGCACTGCTGACAATGGGAGGCAGTAACTGACAGCCCACTGTTAAAAAGGATCTCATTTCAATGGGCTCTGCGATAAAAATAAAATTCAAAATCCCACCTAGTGCTGATACTTAGGTAAAGCTTCCTGCTCATCCCCATTTAATGGACCTGTCACTCGAGTACCTGTGTATCACATTTCCCAACTCTCGTGCAGTTTGAGGAGGGTAAGCAGAGGCACGTGATGGCGAACAGACCCTATGGAGGCCTCCAAACCGTTTCCCCTGTTGGGGACACAACTAAGCACAAACACACTGTAGCTTCACACCAGATTATATGCAAAAGTGTCGATAGACCCATCTGTTTCTTGATTAATCTTCATTTGGACACAGACACTTCCTGCAGTCCCAGCTCTTCGGGTGGAAGTGTGGAGATAACATGCCCACAGAAAAGCAAATATCTGTGTTGGCAACAGGTGGAGTTAAAAACTGGTGAGGCAAGATGTTGCCAAAATGAAATATTTAAGATGAATAAGGCTCCAGCATTACTAGTTGGTTTGTGTTTTCTAGTCACGTGAAAGCTCTTTAATTTTGCTTTTTGGTATTTCAAACTCTTATAAGTCATGTTTTGAAGCTTGTCCCTGCAGCCATGACAGCTAGAAACACAATTCCGTTATAAAGTTTTTTTTAAAAAAGTTCACATAATCCCAGAACTCGAGGACATGTGATGTTGTTTATGATATCAAGGAATTCAATAAAATCCTGTGTTTTGGTGCAACTAAACCAGCCGCATCTCCCTCGCTCAAAAATCCAGCTGGCCTAACCCTCTGCTCAAACTCTGTTTTGCAGCAATATTTGGCTCCCTCTCAAAGGGATCAGCACTCCCCCACTATTCCCATTTCCCCTGGAAGAGCTCTCCGCATCAGCTCTCCAGCGTCTGGGGCATGCCGGGAGAAAGAAGCTGCTGTTTCCAGCTTTCCTTCTTTAATGATTGTTCTTGCCCTTTTTCCATCTCTGTTTCTTTGCTGTTCCAGCCTGCCTGGAAATAATGTCCTGCAGAGGGTTGAGAAGCAGTAGGGCACCTGCACCCGTGGCATCAGGGGAAGTTGGTGGAGGTAGCTGGGGAGACCTCAGGATGGAGCTGCAAGAGGGCTTGCACCATCCCTTTCTGTAATAGTCTCCACAGGAGCAGAGCAAGTCTGGCAATTTGGCTCTGTCAGAGAGGCCTTTCTTTTTTTTTTTTCTCCATATCACCTCCTGCAAGCCTTGCCAAAACTCATGGCTTTCCCTTTCCAGCTCCAGCCTCCATTAGCATCATAACAAGGCAGAAAAAAAAAATTCACTGAATGTGTCTCGTACGTGATCAGCAGAGAGAAACTAAAGGACATGATGGCTTCTGCCGGCGATCATGTATTTGCTTTCCATCGTGTGTGGCTTCCGAGTGCCCTCGAGAGCACCATGTTGGGGCTGCCCCATGCTCCCTGCTCCCCACAGCACAGTGTTCAGTCATGATGTTCATCTGTCATCGGGCCACCCATCAGTGACCGCGCTTCTTCCTTTTCTACAGCGAAAACATCAGTTAAAAAAAAAGGAAAGCAGCCATACAGCTTGGCACCAGAAATACCGTGTGTATAATCCCTAGCGCTCGGGCGAAGAAAAGCCATGAGAAATAATAGTTACAAAAAGGGGGGGTGGGGAGAGAAAGAGAGGGAGGAATGAGAAATGAGGAAGTTCACCATGAGAGAGGGAGCTGTGGATCTGGTAGTCACTGAATCATGTAATTCATTTATCGGCTCATGGATGATGAGGTTCACTGACCGATATCCTGCATTCTTGGGGAGATTTCTGGCAGCATAAGAATACAGCATGATAATTTCTGAGGGGATTTACAGAAGCTAAGAAGCATAAATAAAACAAAGGATAAAATAACCTTGATCAATACAGCCAACAAACCCTCCATTGGTGCAGTATTTCATCTTGTGAGTGCTGCATACAGCTGTTGGTCTCTGTGAGCAGAGATTCATGAAGCAGCACACTGGCTTCGGTAGCACTTTCCTTTGGGGGACTGTGAAGTGCTGGACAAACACACATTTAGCTCCGCGAGCAACCTCATTTGGTAAATCTTACTATTCCCTTTTTGCAGGCCATGTAGTTAATTGCCTGACTCAAGGCCAGGGCAGAAGCTCAGTGACAGAACCACAGGAATATCCAGGCAGAATCCAGCACAAGCGTTTTCAGCAAGGAAAACATTTGGCATCAGGTCTGTGTTCCAGCCCAAATAGGCATGAAAAAATAAACCAGAATGAAAAAGATCAGTGACTATGAGCTGAAGCCTTTTAAATTAGGAACAGGACACATTTTTAACTGCAAGAGGTGAGCAGACATTGTACAAACACGGGAAGTGGCAGCTTTTCTATCTCATATCTTTAGGAAAGTTGTTTTTTTCTCACCGAGATCACAGTCTGCCCTACCGCACCCACACGCATGCTCTGCTCTTATTAGTCTCAAAAGGACTCACTGATGGATATAAGAAGACAGAAACGACTCCTAAATTCCCCGTCTTGCAATGCAATACACGCTGGCAGTCTCTGAGCACACCCAAAGCCTGGCTGTTTTCAGTGGCATTCTGAGCAAGGGCAGGGTCTGCCTGTGCTCATCAAAGTGCATGACTGCAACCTCGAATGTCATTAAATTAGCATAAGCTTCTGCTGCAATGCTGAAAAAAGTGACATCGTGTTTTAAAGCAGAGAAACTTGCCTGTTGCTTTCTTATGAGGTGGACAATGCTGTTCTACACGTATTTCTGCAGCACTGGGAATAAGTCTTGATACTGGTAAGAAAACAAATACTTATTAGTACTAAATCTGCCTGTCCTACTTCTAACGCAGACTCGAGAACCATTCCTATAATTATTTGTACCCACTCACAGGAATACATCAAAAGATATCAGTGAGACCAAGCTTGTATAGAAAGCTAAACAAGTGGAAACTTGTTTGTAGACTGGGGTTCTAAATTTAGCATTTTCTTCTATCTTTGGCCAATGTAGCCTTTAAAAAAGTAATTTTGCCTGTGTATCTAAGTCTGCTTGAATGGCTGAATATTTGTGAGCCTTCCGTGAAGGGGAAGGATCTGTAATATTTGTATATTTGGAAGAAAGAGATAAAACAATAGACAAAGGATTTACAGGAAAGGGAGCTGGAATCCTCCGGCAGGATCCCCTGCAGTAAAACCCATAGTTCCACAGAATGAGCTTAACTAACTGGCAATTATTTCTGAAGTGCATCTGAATCTAATAAATTTGCCATGAAAATGTCATTAAAAGAGTACCAAGCCACTGCTGGAAGTCAAGACTACTGAATGCTCCCGCCGTCACTGCAATTGCACTGCTACACGACTGAAACTGCACGTCTCTCATGTTGGAGTCCCTTCAGCCTCAATTCACCCAGGGAAACGCACTCTTCCCCAAACCCCTTGCTGCTGCGGCCTGCCTGCTGGCAATCAGTCGCTTCAAGACATGCCACTCACACCCGGAGGGCTCTTCCGCTGCCTTATAATGTTTAGGAAGTTGTAGGAGTGATTCTTGTGTCTTCCCTCCTACTTCAGCTGAGCTGATTCAATGTTCCCTCCGGGAACAGCCTACATCAGCCTAAAAAGGATCCTAAAGAGCAAAATCAGTGGTCACTGGTTTTGTATCATTCAAGCAGACACATGATTTTACTGTTGTGCCTGACTTGAGACTAAGAAGGATGCCTTCAAAGGATATTGAGAACCACCCGTCAGATGTTCTAGGCACCTTCCCATTGTTGGCCTGAGGGCATGGACTCGCTATGTCCCGCTTATGGTCTGCGAAAGACGGTGAGCAAGGGCTGTGGGTTGCCTTGGCAGGAGGTGGACTCTGAGCTGAGACAAATGGACTCTCCTCCTGCGGTGCCTACAGAGCAGAAGTACACCCGGGAACTGGGTATCTTGGGCTTACCTGGGATTGGTCTTCCCTAGAGGTTGCACTGAACATGACACGGTGCTAAAAGATCAGGCTCCCTCAGGGCTCTGGGGCACCCGAGGTGACCCCATTTCACAACCCTGCCCCTCTTCCCCTCTGCACACCTGTGCAGCGCTGGCCAAAAGGTGCTTCTTTCACAGGACTCGAGGTATGGAGATGCCACCATTTCCCACCAGAGACAAGAGAAATGGGCAACCACTGGGAAATTTTAAAAGTATTTCACCCCTGTGGGATTTCTCTCCTCACCACACACTCTCTCCTCCAGCCACACAGGCAAGCACCATCGGCTTCCCTATGCCACAGAGGTGTGCAACATTTCTCTAGGGTATTGATGCCGTGAAAAGGCCGAAATCAGAATTAATAGCCTTGATGTCTATTCAGCAGATATTCTTTATTGCAGTGCTGGGCACACCTGGGATGGCTCCACCTGGTGTGCGCCCCGAGAAAGGCCAGACGTACAGCTTTTATACAGTTTAGATATTCATATGGATGCAATTTCCCAAGAACTCATTAACGTGTTGCTGCCCACTCCCGCATGCATAATACAGTCTTTTGGTGGTTGTCAGGGGTCTCTGGTGGTCGTTTTACTTCATCATGGTAGTCTTCATCGGGGTGTCCTGCTGATGGGCTCCATTCAGTTAACTCCTTGTCTTTGTTAAGAGATACCAAGGCTGGCCTAGGCTGGTTCTGCATATCTTAATGGCCCTGAGGAGTCCTGGGGCATTCCATCTTCGAAGATGAGAGCATCCTGCCCCTGGGGATAAGCTCCGCTTGTGGAATATACCCGTCTCACACCTCCATTCTCCCACTGATTGTGTTTGCTCAAGTATATCGAGTCTCCTACACATCAGCTAAACCCACAGTTCTGGCTGTAATTATGGCTCCAGCTAAAACCACGGCTCCAGTATCGTTTTGGGAGCCCCAGAGGGTTCCACAGTAGGTTTAGATTGGGCACCAGGGCGAAGTTCTTTCCTGTGAGGGTGGCGAGGCACTGAGCCAGGCTGCCCAGAGAAGCTGCCGAAACCCCCTCCACAGCAGTGTTCAAGGCCAGGCAGGTCGGAGCTTTGGACAACTTGGTCCAGCGGGTGGGGTGGGAACGAGGTGACCTTTAAAGTCCCTTCCAACCCAACCCGTGCGGTAACCCCGCAAACATTCCGCTGTGAGACCCC
>NW_009704911.1:0-1070 GCF_000703405.1 Apaloderma vittatum
GTGCTGCAGCAAGTGGCTGCTCCTGCAGCTTCGAGTTCTTTCCCGTGTTTGATACAGAGAACCATGGACGGTCAGAGGCGTGCTGAAGGGTACGGGTATGTCAGAAGAGACACAGCAAGTGTCTGTGGAATATGGCATTTTTAGTACAGAGAAGTATAATCCTGAAAGAGAAATCACAGCTTTTATAAAGAGGATAAATGTGTGATTGCAATATACTTTTGTTGATCGTTCTCCTCGCTAGAAGTGGATGTGCTTTTAAGTATAAGGATTATGACTTACCTTTTATACCTCGGCTGCTGCTTTAGACGCACACACACAAAGCCCACCGCACTTCCTAGCTGAGCAGGAATGAGCCCAGGGACTGCAGTTCCCCCAAAAAAGTCATGCTGTGTTCTCAAACTGTACCCCTGAAGTATCAGGCCATGCAATCATGTTCTCACATCATACTGAGAACCCTACTACACGTTTCAAACAGCAGGATACACAGCTCCTACTATAGGCAGTTTCTGTTGATCTTATCTAATAGCGTGGTTTCCTAGTCTTCCTTTAGCCTCAGCTCAGCAGTATTTAGGTAAAAGTCTGCAGTCTGTGGCCTAAGGCTTCAGTAAATCTTGCTGCTTGTGCTCAGCAATGTCACTCATAAACCAGGTTTCAATTCTTCGTGATTTTAAGTGATCCCACAATTAGTTCTAATAGTCTCCAAGTAAGCTGTTTTGATCTCCAGCAGAGCTGCACGGACGCCCTGTGGTTGGGCAGGACAGTGCTCTGTCAGGGACGAGCAGGAGTTACCCCAAGCCCTTGCACAGGGTCGAAGGGATCCGTTTGTCCGATGGCCCACGTAAGGTAAGGACGGGCAGGTGTGTGGAGCCTTGGAGATAAGCTCAGTGTTTTGATGGTGTTTTCAGCAACTGAAGTTAGAAGCTGCTTCCCCAGGTACACTCATTGTCTGGCCAGAGGTACCGGGGGTCACGCTGCCGAGCTCTGGTGTTACAGACGGCACCGGTGGGGATTTTAGCCGAGTGTCCTTCCTACTTTGGCAGCATCCTCGGGGTCGCAGCAGTTTCGGGGCG
>NW_009704912.1:0-2823 GCF_000703405.1 Apaloderma vittatum
CGGAGGGGGGGGCAGGCACCCACCGGGAGCCACCGCGCCTCCCTCGCTGCCCATGGCTGAGGGCAGAGAAACGGGCAGGCGGGGGTTGTCGGGCTGTACTTTATTCTTATTAAAAAATATATAGGTAAGTCCACGGGCTACCGCTTGCAACAAACTGGCAGATGAATTATTCCCTCCCTTGAGTATTAAACTATTATCTGATTTAAGTTTACTCTAATGTTGCAACAATTCTGCCAAGGGAAAAAAGGAGGGGGGGAAGAGATAATTGTGCCCTTAACAGAATAAATAAATAAATAAACAAACAAACAAACAAACAAAACCCCAAATAGTCTTCTGTAGGAAAGAAGTTAATATACTCAATTATTTTCTGAAAAAGATCATAACATCTGGAAATTGATATCAAATGGTGTACAAACCCTGAGAGACGATAAACTTCCACTGTATAATATTTCCACTAGAAATCTTAATAATCCCATAAATCTTCCCTGTGAATTGGGAAAATGTAACAGTTCATTGAAATACTCATTGGGAAATAATTGAAAAAATGTAATCGTTCACTGAAATATTCGTAGGGTTTTTTCGTTCTTTGGTGCTGTTGCTAACTCTGTGCATGTGTGTAAATATTCCTACTTCGTTTTAAAGACATACACGGAACATTCCCTTGAGCGCCGCATACCATAAAAGAAAAATATGCCCTTTTGACTTATTAATCATTATTACAGAGTTCAAAATTGCAGCGTCCCTCGCACATTACTGGAGGAGGCAAACAATTCTTTCTGTGTGTGTTTTGTGTTGCTAAAATCAATACAAACTTTACAGCTCGGAACTTCTCTTTTCCCTCTTTTTCCTGTGTTCTTTTTCTGATAAACTCTTCCAGTTCTGCTCGAGTTATCCAGGGCGAGTGAAATCAAGGGGGGACTCGCCCATTACGCTCGTCCACTAAATTGTAATTAATTACACACAAAGGTAATTGCTTATTGTAATTCACCACGCGAATGTTTATTTTTACAGAAGTAAAAGTAGATGAGGATTTGAACGCGTCTAGGCTCCCTGTAATGCATGTGTGAGTAATGAATGTTGTTGGACAGATGCAGTTTTTAAAAAGAAATTTTTTTAAAAAAAAATGTGGTAGAGAAAAGATTTTCTGCGTGCATACAAACGCGCGTGTTTGTGTGTGTCTCCTTGTAAGAGAGAGCATTTGTGCGGTTTTGCATTGAATTAATCTATCCCTTTGGTTACGTTGCTAGAAGTCGGAATAAAGACAATTAAGCCCTTAGCATTTCTGTCACACTCCATTAATTACTGTAGCCGTTCCTGTCCCGACCGCTTCGTAACATATTCATCAGGTACGATGCCCATCCAGCAGTCTCAGCCGGGGAAGTAGGCTATTGTTAGTTTAAACTATAGCCTTTCAAATGTTATTTATTTTACTTTTCGTACAAGATTGTTTTCCTCTCCTTTAAATATGCTTTTCTAAAAATAAAATTGAACATAAATGTTTTAAGATTAGATTTGCGGGGAAACAGTTTAATTTTCACCATATGTTGCCACAGCGGCTTGTAGATTAAAAAAAAAAAAAAAAAAAGCCATAAAAAAACTTTCCACTGAAGCTACCAAAAAAAAATGTAAAAATGTATTCTTTTCAATGAGTTTCCCTCCTGTAGGTCATTTTACGTCTTCCAAATAAATCTTTAAGGTTGCAAGGATGGTAAAAAAAAGTGCCCTGATGACGGAAAAGCAAGTCCTGCCATGATAATGTCCTTTATTAATATTATAGATGTGTAGTGTGCTGGATGGATCAATCATATCCATTCACAATCAGGATTAAGAGAGCCTATTTTAATGAAAATCTATTAGGCTCTCACTTGAGACACGGATGTTGCTTAAATCAATGAACAGCATAAAAGAGAATACGACGCAGGTTCCTAAATTAAAAAAAAAAAAAAATCCCATCTATGAAATGTGTTAAGACGTCTGTAAAATCCTGAAACCCTCGATCGATACTTATAAATATTTAATGTTGGGGTTTTTTTAAACACAAATTGAAAACCATTAACACTGCATCCATTCTTATTATTAAAATAAATTGTCCTTGGAATTATGTGCTGTAGAAATGGAGCCAGATTGAAAGGGCATCCTCTGAAATATGTTTACTCGCTTTCATGTAAACCAATAAAAATCTGCAGGAGACTGTAGCGTGAGCAGAAAGGTTTGATGTACAATGTCCATGATTACAGTCGCTGAATTAATCACGAGAGAGGGAGGGAGGGAGGGAGGGAGGAAGGGAGATGGAGAGAGAGGACTCAGTTATCTACTCAACAAAATCTTGCTCTTCAGGTCAGCGCTTATTAAAGCGTGGATTAAGCCGGTGATTTTTCTGTTTGCTTATTTGCCTCATTTCGACCAAAATAAGCTAAAGCGGGGGGAGCGAGGAAATCGGTTTCGCCCTACGTCATACCATGAGTCAATGTACAAATGTAAACTCCTCTTATAAATATGAAATACTTTGCCTTGGAAATGCTTAAAGCTAATACAACGCTTAAACTCATTCATAATTATTTCCCTCGTTTAACTCGGAGAAAGACCGCAACGGTCAAGAGATCTTTTTGAAAGAAAGAAAACCAATAAAAATTGAAACTAGAATTTAAATTAAAAAAAAAAAACACAACACAAAAACCTCCACAACACCACAACACACGTGTATTAATAAGACGCTAAATAAACGCTTTCCTGCAGTACCGGCTCCGGGGCTGTTCCTGACAGGGCCAGATTGCCCGCTCGCAAATGTCCCCTCGCACTTCTGTCCCACTCCTTCCCGGCCTG
>NW_009704913.1:0-2296 GCF_000703405.1 Apaloderma vittatum
GCGAACCAAGAGAGAAGGAGCTCTCTTTCGGGCTGCTCCCGGACATCTCGGGGTCCGATACGGCCCCTCTTGGGCCAAACCCGGGCTGCAGCTCCGGAAGTCAAAAGCCCGGTAAGGCTGAATTGCAGAGAAGCTCTTACACAGGCCCAGTGGCTCAAGTCAGTGATTTGAGGCTGTGAATCCTGGCACACGTGCAGATTTAAGGCCCTTATCTCCCGCTGCTGCAGCAGCAGTGGAGCACTCGTCTTGCCCACAGCTCTCCACAGACACAGCCTTTCGTGTGCTGCCCCATGGGCTGCAGCATCGTGCCTCCCCGGAGCCTGGAAAGGGTGCAGAGGGCAGCGCTGGCGAGCTGCCCATCCCTGGACCACAATACGGCACCCAACTGCCCTGATTAAATACCTGGAACAAGTCTGCATCAGGAGAGGAAAGGTGAGGTACAACTGTGACTGTTTTCTTATTGCAGTACATTGCTGTGCACATCATACCTGATCAGATGATGTCCTTCGGGGGCTCCACTGATCCCTGCGCACTCTGCAGCCTTTACAGCATCGGCAAAATAGGAGGGCAGCAGAACAAGAGTTACACCAAGCTCCTGTGTGATCTGATCTCCAAGCACTTGCATGTATCTGCGGACAGGTAAGGCTGGGACATGATTTTAACCTTATTCTTTTGGCTTTCTGAAACTGCTTTGAAAGGTTTACTTAAAAACACAAAAAATCAGGAATAAGTCCCATGTGTTTGATGAAAATACTAAGTGATTGTCTGCAGTGTTTTCATGTCCAGTTAAGAGTTTGATGCCTCTGTCTTCCCCTTAAGACTCCTCTGTGAAATGGCTTCCTTGGAGCAGGGGAAAATACCAGAGGACTGACAAGTTGTGCAGTATATGTTTCGCCTCTGAGATGCGATGTCTTGTCCTCTGGTAATGTGAGGCTGAAAGCACAAGAGAGGAATGGTAACAGGCTGGAGCTGAAACACAAAGTAGAAACCAGCAGGCTGTGAGCAGCTCCCACGCAGGCTGTGGGGCTTTGGGAGCATGTGTTTAGTGGTGAAGGATGGGGAGAAGCTGCTGCCACTGCTGGGCTGGAAGGGAGAAGTGCAGAGCTGGCTCTGAGGGCCTGGTTGGCTTTCATAAGGCCGCCTGTCTATTTGACACGTGTGAAGGACTGCAGTGCTCAGAAACAAAAGATTTTGATCTCCGGAAATTATGCTAATCAAAAGCTGTCTGGTGTCTGGACAGTCCCTGGCTGAAGAAGAGTTTGTGTTTAAAAAAAAAAAAAAAAAAAAAAAAAAGTACAGTTGCAGGGACTGTGCAATATGGACTGTTTGGAGACCTTACTGGAGAAGTTAGATCTTGGTAGAAATGAAGCTTGAAGTTTCTTCTGAGGAATGGGAAGCACTGTCCCTTGTCCTGTCTCACTCATTACTACGAAAATGACTTAAGGCCATTTTTTTTTTGTCTTCCTGTGCCTCTTCTACAGGGTGTACATCAACTACTTTGACATGAATGCTGCCAATGTGGGCTGGAATGGCTCCACCTTTGCATAGAGCTCTCCTGTCTGTCTGAAGAACCTGCTCCTGGACCTACCCACATCCTGCCCCTTAGCAGAGACCACGGCACAAATGGCCCCGTGTTGCATTTTGTGCACTCTCACAGATTGATGGCTCCTTGCTAGTGTGTTTAAATATTGCTGCTTCAACATTCCTGTGTTTTCTCTGTGTAGAAAACAAATAAAGATTTAGAAGTAAGCTGTGTGGTGTAGGTTTTGGCAGGTTTGGGATGGAACTGGGCAATTGGCAACATACCTGTTTCATTCTGACTGCGAAAGCAAACAAAAGGAACGCTTTGTGTTTGGTTCTGTTTCTCAGACATATTTCACAGTACTGTTACACTGAGTGGCAGGTGCCTGACAGCAGTCCAGGGTTATTTTTACCTTGCTGGGCTCCAGAAGCTGTAGGTGCCTTCAGGGCTTCTCATTGCTCTGAGTTTTGGGGGGTTTTCTTGCTGTGTCCTCCATTGCCACAGCTGAACAGTCCTTGGGCCAGTGCTGTGCCTGCTACTCCAGGGAGGCTTTCCTCTGACAGCCGTGTGGGGCCAAGCAAGCAAGGAAGGAGTGGTTTTGTTGATTTGAGTTGAAGTGCTGCTACCCACACTGCTGGCTCCTTCCAGGGTGTGCTGTGGCAGCCGTGCGGGGGCCTGTGGTGCTCTGGTAAGCCGTCGTGCAGGCTGCCGGCCTGTCCATGCAGCAATGCTGCACTCTCCCGCGCCTCAGTGACTCTGGGCCGGGCTCCCGCC
>NW_009704914.1:0-1133 GCF_000703405.1 Apaloderma vittatum
AAAAAAACAAACAAAAAAAAACAAAAAAAAACCAAACCAGACAAAAAAAAAGAAACGAAAAAAAAAAAAACAAAACACGCAAAAAGAAAAAAGTTAAAAAAAAGTAATAACATTATATATGAACTGTGTTTCCTACTTGATTAAAAATATAAAGAACTGAGTGTTTATTTCCCTAATTAACCGAGAACTTTTGTACACGTTTAAGCTATTATTATTAAAAGTGTTTGCAAAAATGGTCAAGATTATAATATTGCTGAATTATATAAAAAAGAAGTCCTTTTCATGTTGAGCTAACATTTGACTTTAGCACAAAAAAAAGAGATATTTTAGAACACGTAAAATAATATTTTTAGTTTTTTCTTCTCATTTTGTTACCAAATTTCGAACCTTACATGGAGGTTACTATAGTATATTTGACACCCTATATACCTGTGATTAGAGATGTGTATATATATATGAGGGCTAGGCATGCTGTGTGTCTGAGCTTTGTCTAAATGTTATGCAGAAGTTTGTAGAGTTAAAAGGTACGTAGGTTTAATTCATGCAAGGTAAACAATAAGTGCTCTCTTTTATACAATATGCATTGCATCTGGACCTTAAACATATAAAAATGGTCAGTGAAACTTCTGTGAACATGAAGAAAAATTATTAAAAAAGGCATTTAAATGAAATTTGCTAACTTGTGATTTTTACGTTTGAACCAAAGTTATTCAAAAGTAAAAAAAAAAAAATAGAAAAGAGGAAAAGGAAAAAAAAAAAGAGAGAGAGAGAAAAAAAAGAAAAGTAAATAATTTCCTCCCGTAATATTTTTTTCTGCACCTGTTTGGTTTACAGCTGAGTAGGCGTATTGTCATTATTGTGTATATGAGATGTTGCTTGTATTGTTCATAATATATTTTTTTATTCTGTGTACTTAAAGTACTTAACCTGATGTGCAGCGGTTTCCAGTCGACCCGTTTTTGGACGGCAGGTAGCGAGCCTTTCCGCATCGCCACCGGCACTAGCGCTATCTCCTAAACTCGTGAGAGCGCCGAGCCCGTGCTTTGATCCCTGCTTTGACTTCGGTAGGGCCCGGTGGAAAACCGGCGGCGCGAGGTGACGGCCGAGCGAATCCCGCCGAGCCCCCGGGGCTC
>NW_009704914.1:1194-3431 GCF_000703405.1 Apaloderma vittatum
TTTATTCCCGGCCCCGAACCTGGCGAGCCATGCCCTTGCCCTCCCACCCCACGCCAGCCCCCTGGCCGGCACGTCGGCTCTGGGCGAAGGCGAGGGTCGGGAGGCACGGAGTTATTTGTCAGAACGCTGATCTGGCCAGGTGTGTTCTCCAAATTGAAGTTGTTTGTAATAATCATTGAGAATAATAATAGACTTTCGCAGGTCGTTTTTGTTGTTTTATTTTCTGGGTTTTTTTTGGTTTCGTTTCGTTCTCGTTTTAGTTCTTCATTTAAAAAAAAAGCTGGTGTGCTTTTAATTGACTAACTTGCTGCTGTATAGTAAAATATTAATATATTTTTATCATTAAACTGCTGCATGACTATCATCATTACAAGTGAAG
This sequence comes from Apaloderma vittatum, assembly GCF_000703405.1. Taxonomy (NCBI): domain Eukaryota; kingdom Metazoa; phylum Chordata; class Aves; order Trogoniformes; family Trogonidae; genus Apaloderma; species Apaloderma vittatum. The sequence continues at coordinate 1,574 of NW_009704914.1, forward strand.
AGAAAATGATGTTAAAAAAAGAAAAAAAAGATGCCTTAAACAGTGAAAACAAAACTTTATTTTTTTTCCTTTTCTTTTCTTTTCTTGGCTGGTGTTCAGTAGACGGTATTTTCAGAGAAACTAGGATCTTGTTCCACTCAGAAGTTGTTTTGGGATGCAATCCTTTTCCTTAGCGCTGTTGGCAAAGTTAGCCATCCGGTAGACCTAGCTGCTGCGCGGGAGAGGCGTTACCTGCGTGAGCAGGAGCTGCCTGCACCTCTGTACTGATGGTCCAGGATGGAGTTTTGGAAGGGTGGGGAAAAAAGAAAAAAAAAAAAAAAGCTTGTTTGAAAGCGTTTTATTTCCTGCTGTCTTTGTATTCCCGTTTGAAATGATAATTCCCGTATTTTATTTTATTTTTTTTCCTTTTGAGATGTACTGTAAGTGTCAAAACAAGCTGTTTCCATTGTACCGTGCATTATTTCCCTTTAGAGAAGTTCGCTGTTAGTGTTCACAGAAAGTTAAATACGGTAGCGAGGTGTTGCTGTTTCTTTTCAACAATCACTGGAAACGTTTAAACTTGCTTTAATGTGCACTTTCCTATTTCCCAATAGTAAAAATAAGCTTTTCGGAGTGCGTGATGTGACGTTCGCGATGGTTCTCGGTTGCATGTTAAGCGTTTGTCCGGTCGCCTGCTTTTGGGTCGGGATGGACGGGCGGTTCCATCGGTTGTTGCACTTCAACTGTGATGACGCGTGCGGGACGACGGCGTTCTCCATGCTGCTAGTTAGGAAATTAATGGCTTTCGGTTTGATTTTTGGTTTTGTTTGGGTTTTATTTTGTTTGGTTTTGCTGCTTGATTGATTGTCTCGGTCCTGCTGTTCACTGCACTCCCCAAAAAAAAGGTGTCCGGCTGCCGGCGCTCGCAGCTCCGGGCTGCTGTTGCCAGCGGGAGCAACGGGAGCCCGGCAGCTCCCCAGAGCTTCGGTGGCTGGTGGGATGCTCCCGGGGGTCTTCCTCACCCCTCGAGAGGGGCAGAGCCCGCGGACGGTTCGGTGAACAGTGTCCAAGAACTCGCGGTCGGTTTTTGTCTCGTCTTTGGGTTTCCTCTGCGTGTTCTGTTGGTTTTTTTTGTTGGTGGCTTGGTTGTTGTTGTTTTTTTTTCTTCTTTTAGTGCGCGTTATGTGTGTTCTAGGACTTGATGAATGATAATAATGAAAGACTAAAATGACTGTAAAGGTTCGCGGGGTTTCGCTTCTGGTTTTGTTTTTGTTTTGATTTATTTTTTGCTTTTTTTTGTTGTTGTTCTTCCCCCCCTCCCCGGAGGTGCTCGGCTCTAATATCTCAGTATTTAAAACGGAGTACAGAAAACCCTGTTTATGTTAGAAGAAGAAAGGTATATTTGACCATATGTGTTGTTTTAAAAAAAGACAGTATGCTCAAATGTGCCAAGATATCTAATTCCTGAGAAGTATGCCTTATATTTTCCTTGATGATATGCTTTTAAATGTCTTGTAGAATAGGTCCAAGAGCATGATAAAAGCTACTTTATAATGACTGCGTGCAAGAAAACTTGAAATTCATTGCAATACTGACATTATTTTATTTTTAAGTTAAAGGGACACTGTCAAGTAATTTACTATTGATACAAAACCACCCTTTAAGTGGTTTTATGCTAACGGAGAGAGGTCCTCCAGATTCAAAGTTGTTCTTTTTTCTTTGGTTTTATTTTAACAACAAAAACAAAAAAGCAAAATTGCTCTGTGTCTAAGAAGTTAAATCAAAATTGCTCTGTCTCCAAGAAGTTAAATAAAAAAGAAAAAGAAAAAACGGAACGAGCGGCTGTTGGTTCCTGCCTCTTCTTCGCGGTGCCGGTCGC
>NW_009704915.1:0-1072 GCF_000703405.1 Apaloderma vittatum
CGGCCCTCACGGCCCCACGCGCTCCAATTTTGATAATATCATTAGAGGCTGATAATGGTTTCCAGGAACAGTGTAGCCTTTCCGCGAGGTGACAGCCTGTAAAGGCAGCATGACAGATAATGTATTCTACAAGGGTACAATAATGTGACTCCGAGCACATTAAACTCCTTTAATGTGGGTGACATACACCTTCCTCTTAACATACATTATCATCCCAGGGGCACGCGCAGCAGCAGCGACACGGAGCTGGAACTCTGGTGCCCACAGACCCTCGCCCTGCTTCGCCCCTTGGGGCTCCTGGAGCCGGTTCCCCGCAGCCTCCCCGTGCGAAGGGGGGCTCCCGCGCCAGCCCCTGCTCGTCCTTCCACAGGCGCAGGGGTTAAACCATGCGACGCGACGGCTCTCGCTGCATGTAGGCAATGATCTCCTTGGCCTTCCTTGGCGGCCTGATCTGATACTGCAAACCTTTATCCAACCTTGTGGTATCAGAGATTATTTATAATGAATTAAATACGTTTTCAGCAGCTTCTTTCCACACTTAATGCCACACTTCCACTGCCACTTCAACTTAATTAGGGAGGCCTTGCTAAAGAGATGGGAATAAATGCATCTATAGAAATATATCTATGTATAAATGAAGAAAGCAGCCACCACAGGTCAAACCAGTACTTTCAATTTATTGCCCTGGTACATTCATTTGTAAATAGCTTTGCCTTGCTGGTTTCTAAGTGCAAGGCTAATGTTGGAGTGCTTAAATTAATAGTGACGCACACCTTTCATTATTGCTATTAAATTAGGTGCTGGGCTTTGATGGATTCACTTGTTGCTGAACTAAAAGCCTTGTAGATGTGGGTGTGCGTATCCATTTGGTTTTACAGCAAATTTAGGTCTTAATGTCAAGGCAGACAGAGCTGAGCGAGTTCCTCCTCAGCACACTCTAAGTAGCAGGAGGGGCACCTCGCGCCCAGCCCCGCTCCCCCGGGCCCTGGCGCAGACTCGCTGGCACAGCGAGAGGAGCCCGGCTGGTACCGGCGGTGACGATGGCGAGAGGCGCCCCAGCAAGTGGCGTGGG